>NC_057814.1:300026758-300076203 GCF_018294505.1 Triticum aestivum | reverse complement strand
ACATTTGAATGTACATAGTACGAGACTTAATATCGATGTTTCAATTCGGTGTACATTGTAAGATTTGAACCGAGGACCAGACATACGGGTAATTATTTCAAATTCGTGCCATACTAAGTTTCGAAAAGTTGACATTGACTCAGTTTGTTGTGCTATTTTGTAGGTCATATGTTTGAATCCATCCAAATGTTTTTCTCACTACCATGGTGTTCATCATATACATATGAATTTGTATTAAAAAAGTAGCGTGGATACAGTGAAATGCGAAATCCACGTTAGAATTGGAGATCGCTACGTGACACACACTCTAATTCAAATAACTAACTACGTGACACACAGTCTAATTCAAATAACTAATTATGTGACACAGACTCTAATCCACGTTAGCGTGGGTACCGTTTCGATTTTTTTCAAATAACTCCTCATTAATTAATTTATAGTACTCCCTCTGTTCACTTTTATAAGACCTTGAAGACATTTCAGACAATGTGCAAAACAGTTCATTTTAAGTTGTCTGAAACGACTTACAAAAGTGAACAGATGGAGTATCTCGTTTCGAATGACTAATTATTGCAAGGAAAACACGGGCATGGTAATACATACAGATTCGTTTGCAAATGAAAGAAGTTTCGTTTGCATTCTCAAATGTAGCCGCACCAGGCAGACTAGAGTCGTGTCGGGGTGGACGCTGCTTCGGTTCCTTAAAGGCAACTGCCTTTGGGTCACTGAGATGTGGGCCAGCCACCTGTTGGGCCCACATGTCATGGACACAAAGGCAGGTGCCTTAAGGCACCGAAGCATAGTCATGTCAGGGTGGTTGCGTGTGTCGGACGGACGCGTAGCACCCAGCCACCCACCCCCTCCCCCCAAAAAAAGGACGACGACAATATAAGTTCGCGCTTCCACGTATCGGATTGAAATATCTAGCGGCCCCAATTCCATCCCTGCAAAATATCTCTTCTCCACCATCCCCTTCCGCGCCCAGATTGCTCAAATCCCTAATTCGCCGCCAACCCTCGAATCGCCTCTCGTCTCGTCTCTTTCCCCACCGTTCCCCACCTCTGTGCCGGATGATGACGACGAAGACGACGGTCGCGCTTCACCACCACACCGGATCTACCTCATCTATGCCCTCGTCCACCGCACCGGGTGGTCCACCGACAACGTCGGCCGCCACAACCGACGTGCCTCACAGACACCGAGTTCCACCGCATCAGGTGCGCTTCACCGACGCCGTCTCCCAGTTCACCGAGGCTACTTCACCGAGCACATCGTCGCACCACCGCCCCCAAGGCCGTTGGGGCTTCACCAACGGTCTCGTCCACCGCATCGTAGCGCTCCGCTGCCACTCAAGATCTGCATCCGTGCGTGGCCAGCCAACGCCAGCGCATCACCCTCAACGGCTCTGAAGTGACCCGCACTTAGCTAGGCGAGCATGCCCAAACGTCGGCCCGAACTAGGTATCCACACATCACTCCCTTGTGCACTGTTCCGATGATGTTTGGATATCCTTTCACTTCTCTCTTGGCTTACACGTCTATGCAACTCTGACTTTAACTCTTATTTCTTCTGGAGATATCATCTGAAACAAGCAAATCCATTTTTTAGCGAAGCATGACGGCGCTACGGGATCTGGTACACATCCTGCACACCCGTATAACCTTGTAAATATCTGTCCTCCGGTACAACATCAAGGTCCATTCCTCTTATTTGATCAACCATTCGCCGTGTCAAAAATACAGAGGGGGATGCAAGGAGCACAAGGCCTGCACATCCAAGCAAGTGGTAACATGGACTTGTACATGGAACATCCCAAGCGCAAGTAGAGCTGCAGTGAGCCTGTACAACGAGCTAGCGTAAGTCCCTGCATTTCATTTAATTCGTACTGGCATTCGTGTATGATTTGTGTGTAGTGGCTAATCCACGAATTCAAGTTACCAGGGGCGAACATTTAACTTAAAAAATACGAAGGCACTTGCACTCCGGAAATCAACAGAACTTGAGAAATGTGAAGCTACATGCACTTTGAAAACCAGCTAATGATCCAAAGTAGTTCAGATTATAAACACTAAATGATGCAAGCACCAAAAAACACAAAATGCAACATGGTGTACAAGGACTACAAACATGGTCTGTACCTGCTTGAATTATTCGTTCTCTGGCTGAAAATATCGAAGTGTAATTGCACGTATAACCAGTGCGCAAACTGCATATCAATATATCTATCCTGCACAAGTATGGCAATAGTTTCAAACAACAGATTTGAAAAGTATTTATGCTATGTTGTCATGATACGGGGACTTTCTGGTAGATGGCCTCGACGTTTCCTCAAGCTATGAAAATGCACTATAATTTGCTTGTCATCAATGCCTGCAAATCTCTGTCTCTCTCAACATAGTAGATCATCATTAGACACTAAATCCTTCAAGGAGCTTGCAAAATGCTTGCATTAGATCCCTCATTAGACACTATATGTTCATCACCAAGAGCATGTAAAATGTTTGCATCAAATCCTTCATTAGCAGTCTGTTCATTAGACACTTCAGGCTCAAGAACAACATGAGCTTGTATGTTTGCATCGGAAACTTGATTAGATATATCAGATTCAGTCAGTTCAGTATTGATTGGGGGAGTTATAAAATAAGTAGAAATTGGTTTCATTTTCTCATAGATTCCCTACATACAAGCAGTTTTACAACACCGTCAGGTTTAACTATTGGCCAGAAATTGAAGAGTTGAATTAGATATAATCAGGGATGTGATGTACCCACTCGTTGCGCATGCTACTCTTGCAAGCTGCGACTGTCCGTTTGCGCAAGCTCAATGCCATGCCCGTGCTGCCGCCGCTGCCTCCCACGCAGGCTAGACCCAAGGTTGGATCTTCATCTTCTTGTCCTTCCGTTTGCTTGAAGCCCGGCGACCGCCCTCCAACGAGGGCGCGAGGAAGTGCTGTGTCGGTCTGTCCAGCGCCGGCTATGTTAGGAGCGAACCAGACTGGAGGCTGGAGAGAATGAATTGGGATTTTTCCTGCCGTCGATCGATATGGGAGGCGCTCGTTTGGGGCGCGAGCCTGCTATAGGGCCTGCCTTGCACTTATGTTATTGGCCCATCCAAATTGAAACATTTTTCTTCATTTTTTACATTGCCTGCTCATGCGTTGGGACGAACAAAACTAGCGTGGGCCAACCTAGACGACTCAAACTAGGTGCACACTTTCCAGCCACCTGAGGCGGCCGCCCATACCAGCCCCTATGGTGGCATCGCCCCTTTTTGCGTGTATGATTGGATAGTGAAAAATATTCCAATGGCGCTTTTGATTTACCCACAGAATGGTTGAATTTCTTGTTTCTATGAACAGTGTTCGCCAATAATGTGAAGGATGCTAGTCTTTTCATCCTATTGTAGATTGCTTAGATCTCGATATGCCAAAAGTAATCACATGAAATATACAGTAAAAGCTAGTGTGATGTGTTTGGCTACAACTAGTCTGACTACACGTACTCATATAACATATCAAGGACGCACCATCTTACCAGATTAACCATTCGACTTACCCATGCAGTGTGGCAAAAAAGAAGTATTGGGACTGCGTATCCAAGCAATTGATGCCATGGACTCCTTCGTACAACCTTGTAAGCAAAAAAGAAGTTGTAGTGTGCATGTACAAAGAACTAGCGTAAGTTCAGCTACCTGCTTCTCGGAATTTTAGTTAGCCACTGATTGCAAAATTGTTCAATTACGTTGCTTGGCTTAATTTAGTTTGCTATTGATTACATAATGGCACAGCTTGTTAATCATATTGTAGACTGCGCTTATGTATGTGTTTGATACTTACTGTTAAGAATTACCTGTTTGCCTTAACTTAAATATCTACTTGTTTGTTTAACTGCTTTGCTGCTGCAACAGCGGGTTACAATGATGTTAATAAGTACTTTTCAGCATCCAACTGAAACTCTTTAATTCCTTGTTTGTTTAACTGGTTTGCTGTTATAACTCCCAGTTGAGATGTTTTGCTAACTTCAACTTTTCTGAATCCAATCGGAACTTTAATGGCAAAATAGGTTAGCCCAAGATCAAAGAGCGAGGTCCCCATGGACGTTGCATCATCCCACAGCAGTGGTACCGGCCCAATTGTGCATTATGAATTCCCAACTGCTGATGCTCTAGAGGCTAAACTAGTTGTAGAAAGAGATTGTGCTTCTGCACTTAGAGATGAAGTTGACATGTTGAGGAAGCAAACAACACAATCACAAGCAGTACTCAAGACAACCATTAAATATTTGGTGGATTTCAAAACGAAGCAAGCTGAGACTGACCAGATTGTTAAGGTCCTGAAGGAAAAAAGGAAATTAAATTCCTACTTGGTAAATAATAGGTGAAATGTTATTTCCATAGTTGAATAACCTTTGTGTTGTCTGTTCATGTAATCAATCAAACCATTTGTTTTAGAGATCATGTAATAATTGTTTTTTTTTGTTTTCTGGTTTGTAATTTTATTTGAGCACAAGTCTGTATCAATTGATAAGACTTGGAGACATTTCATTTGGATTGCTGTGCCAGACCTATAAATATGCCAATCGGGCTGAATATGCATTCAACAATAGTAGTAGTATAGATGGACCATAAGTGGCACGCATTGGAAAGGGCCAAGATGCTGGCTAAAAAAGGATGTTGTTGTAGCCAAAAAAAAGTACAGCGGCCTGGCTTATGTATGTTAGTTGATATTATTGATCCATATACTCTATAAGTGTTTATAGGTCTGTTAGTTCTGTACATTCTTGGTTGATTGACTCGGTATCTGAATCTTGATACATCGCTTGTGTACATATCTAAATGGGAGTACACATTATGCTGCGTGTGACATTTGAGTTGGACATGAAGTGTTCCAAATATTCGAATTCACCTTAAACTGGATTCTAGTTTCTGAATTTGAGTATCGGCATATGTAAACCATATTCATTTATGACAGTGGAATACATCTTTGTCGTCCTTTTGAAGATATATAAAAACACATAGAATGATTTATAAAGATTCATATAGGAATACAAAATGGATTCGAATTTAGTTGCCAGGGTAAACGTGGATGCTTATTGTCCCAAAATTTGAAAGAAGCAGCAAAATGTTCACTCCCACGTCGGCTTCCCGAAGCCAAGTGTTTGGGAGATGGAAATTACTGTCTACCCATTACACGGACAATCCATCGGCCCGATTTCCACTGCTCTAAATAGGGGTAGGTTAGTAACTTCAATTAGACGTGACACGACCGCCTCTGAGCCCATTCCGACACGGTGGGCGTCAAACATGGGCGGCAAAACTCATTTGATTCAAGCTCATCCGAAAGACCTCTGTTTCTCCCTCCATTCCCCATTCATACACGATGGGCGGCAAAACAAACTCGACTCGGCCGAAAACGATGTAGGCAAATATTTTCAATAGGGGCAGGTTTGTAACTTCACTCAGACGTGACACAACCGCCCTAACTGTCAGCCCCGTTCATACACCGTGTGCGCCAACCATGGGCGCCAACCACCCACTCCTCGCCCGAAATCGCTTTGGGCAAATGTTGGCGAGATGCGAGATTACCGTCCTATACCCAACCGATGAGACGTCCAAATTTTAAACGGGGGCTAAGTTCGTAACTTCCCCATATTTCAGACAGGCGAGTCCCAAAAACATGGTTCCGCGTACCTCTCCCTCCATTTTCCCATTCATACACCGTCCGCGCTAGAACACCCCATCCCCACACCAGCCTCCGTCCGCCACCCCATCCATCACCGCCGTCCTCCACCACATCCATCGCCACCGTCCTCCACCATGCCGGAGCGCCTACCAAGACCGCGTCGTCCACTACTAGAGATGGACGTTTCTCATCCACGACGACGGACCAATAGCCTTGCATTGCGTCCGCTCGCTTCATCGGCGCCGTCGTCCTCTTTGCCGGGGCCGCTCACACGACCTTCTCTTCCACCGCAACGGGACTTATCCCCCGATGCACCCGTCTACCGTCGCAGATCTGCTTCAACGCCACCAACGGCCATCGCACCCCCGATGCCTACACGGCTCCGCAAGAGAGGTGGTACTTCATATCTCCTCAACTTTTTGATCTCAACCAGAAAATAGATCTTAACTTGGCTACTCTACTTCCTTTTCAGCTCTTAGAATTTAGTTCTTAGTTCGAAGCAAATAATGGATGCTAAATATCATTTCTCCGGTTTGCAGCGTCAAATCTGCCATGGCACAGCCATAATACGGTTTAATTGATCATGCTTAGGGTTTAATTGATCATGTTGGTTCCGTGGTGGTTTCTTTAATAGAAATCGGAGGGGAAACCCTCTTTTGCTAAAAAAATATGCTTAGAGTTTCCCCCTTTTATGATCACTATACGATCAGAATACGTGCTTTGTGTCATAATAACACTGCTCCACCCATCAAGCTAAACAAGCTTAGTTGTTCAAATACGAATCTGATATTGTTAAAACAGAGTTGTTTAATTGGTCAGCTAAATGTTCCTAAATTAGTTTCGAAAATGCATGTACGCCGCTCGGGTGTGTATCTCTACAGGGTGCCCACGGTGGGCCAGCCCACCCTGGGATTTCGGGTCGTCCCAGGCCCCGATTCCCCTGTGTTCTGCTGCGCGCTTCCGATCTCTACACGCCCCCAGCCGCCTGCCTCGCCGGCGACTTGCCGTCCCCGGATGGCATGACTCTAGGAGGAGATGCTAGACTAACAGGAGGCCAGGAGCCGCTCCCCCAACAGCTTCACCGCTGCCCGGTCGCGCCGCCGTGCCTACCTTCCCAGTCCGTTCAGGGCTCAGGCGTGCAGCACCCACTAAGCCAACCCGATTTATCCTGAGATATGTCCTCAACACTCAGCAGCCACTCCTCATCACCCATTTTCTAATTGATTCATTAGTCATTAGGTAGGACTGTCATTAGGGTTTGTTGTGTGCTCAGTGCTACCTACACTTAATGGTTCAGATGTATTTTGGCAATCTTTAGTACCTCTAAAGTTCACAGGGTTTTCAAAATTCCGGCCCTCGGAACAGAAACTAGTCATTTTGGTTTGTTGGTCGTAGTGACATTGACCCAAATTACTTCTGCAAGCCAGGTTTGTTGACAATTTTACTTGTCTTTCTTACTCATTCGATATAATATCCAATTATTCACGTCGATTAGTTGCAAACAATAAGTGCTAGACAAACTTCTTCATTCAGATTTTGGACGGTCTCTTACTGCAGTTACAATTCTGCATATTTGTCCTAGTAAGCTCACAAGTAAATGATTGATTCACTACATCTATGCTTGCCTTGTCATATTTGTTGTCAATATTCTTTTAGGGTGGACCACCTTGTTTCTAAATACTGGAAATGTAGACATGAGTGAATAGTATTTCTCTATGTGATCTCTTCCATCATGTGTGGGTAACGAACACTGCATTGTATAGAAAGAAAGTGTCATTTCCAGCTTTTACATCGGTTTCGATCTTTTACATGGAATACAATCTGCCTACTTGCTGTGTGTCGCACTACCAACACTCCACCCTTGAAGCTAAACATTACACCACTCATAATTGCTTAGTTTATTTGTTCAAATACGAATTTCATATGATTCTAATGTTCCTACTTCAGTTTTGAAATGTGTGCCTGCCTGTTATAGAGACATAAGGGGTTTGTATTTCTCTGTGTGGTCTGGTCAGCACGGTTGGGAAGGTGAACTTTGCATATGCAGGGGTTTATAGGGAGACACTCTCCGAGTTGAATCCGCAATGCATTCCATAGATAATCTGACTACTTTTTATGTTTTCATGAATCTCAGATTTTGAACAGCATCATAATGATTATGAGCTTGCGCGCATGAACAGAATAAAGCAGAACAATGCCATGGCTGTCAAACTTGGCATTAAGGGACTGAAATCAAGTCTGGATGCAATGCAATGCAAACGCTCTCCACCTACAGATTCATGCTCAGAATATGATCCTAACAGTGATTCTGAGCTAGAGGGAGACCTAAGTCAATGTAGCTCCCTAGTGGAGGAGTCAGAGGAAGATGCCCTATCTTATTCACCCATCAAGGTACTTGCTCTATCTTTCCAAGGTTACATTGCTCGCACATATCTTGCAACTGATGCTTTGCATTGCTTCTACTTTGTTGAACTGCCATTAGCTTAGTTTACACATCGTGTATGTGAATACGCCCGGCCTATCCATTTTCAGTACATATTCCATCTGTCATCATACCATATTTATCCATTCAAATGCTGTTCTTGTGTATCAGACGTTCAAAAGGAAGAGGGCGATTGCTGATCATGGAGGAGCACAAGCAATGTATTTGGAAAAAGGTAGTGGCACCTGATAAATCAAATAGCCCATTAGGTGTAGGTGCAATATCACCTGACCCACAAAATACCCCAACTCTAGCAAACTCTAGCCCTACTACACTGGTCATTTCTGATGCCCGAACTCAGCAGACCCCAACTGCAGCAAACAGTATGATTATGCCAGTTGACATAGCACCAGCTGTACGACGCAAAAACCCCATTCCAGCAAAGAGTACACCAAATCCAGTTGCCAAATCCCTTTTCGAACCAGAGAGAGCCCCAATTGCAGCAAATAGGACCCATGTTCCATTTCTTCCCAGTTTAGAACACGAAGCTTATGTTATTGTCAGGAACTTTGTGCGGATCTTTCCTTCATGGAAAGATTATACCGCAGACACTGAACAATTTCCAGTCTTCCTTCGCAACTTACGTGTAAGTAATGTACTAATGTTATTCATGGTCATTACTGCATATGTTTCTGCTGACAGAAGACACAAGATTTCATTCTTTTAAATAGGCGAGGAGCAAACTGGATTGTGATGACGAGCAAGGGTTGGTTGCGCTTTTCAAGCACTCGTTGATGAAGTATCGTTCCTACCTGAGGCAAGCGCACTTAGATGGCAAGCCTCTGAACGAAATTTCTGTAGAGTCTCCGGTGCTACATTTATCCGACAGTGACTGGAATAATCTTGTTACACATTGGTCTCGGCTGCAGCGGAAGGTACTGTCTATGATATCACATCACAATTTGAACTACATTTCTGCATTTGCCTTAATGTCTCACTTGTACGAAAACTGTTAGCAGAAGAATATTCGTTCTCAAGGGACCACAGAATCACGCAACTATACTGCACACTGCATTGCTCTTGTGAGTACCTCTTGCCCTGTATGACCATACTTACTTTCATAGCTGTTTGATTATGTAGCATCACTGTACATGTTAGCCTCGTAATCGTCCATTTGGTGGACATTATAAGATCCGTATGGACTCTTACATAAATTTAGAATCAACCCAATGCTTTTGAAGAGGTTTAGCTCTGCAGTCCTCTTGTAAGGACGGAACGTGGTCTATCACTATACTTACATTAACATCTACTCCCTCCGTCCCATAATATAAGAACGTTTTGTACAGTACACCAGTGTTCAAAACACTCTTGTATTATGGGAAGAGGGATTGGTTCATTTTGTAGCATTCTGCATCTTATCTCCCTCGCCCACCATTTACTAAAAAAGATCAGATCTACATTTAATCTTACCAACAAGTAGAATACACAGACAATGCCAGTGCAGAAGTGTAGCCCATTGCTCTTGTCAGTACATTTTGTCCTATAACGCTTGTACTTCCAGGGATTGGTAGTTGATTATGTAGCATCAATCTGCATCTTATCTTCATTATCCTCTATCCCTTCCAGTATTATCACATCTATAATTACTATCTACAAAATGTAGAGTACAGGCAATGCTTATGAAGAAGATTATGTGCTGAAATTCTTGAGTTATCCTTCCCTTGACATGTACAAGGGCATTATAAAGCCGGTGTTAACTGTTAATGTAAGTCAATCCTTCTAAAGCCTTTATCCTCAACTGCTGTTTAATTTGCTCATACTCCCTATCATTTACTGCTGTTTAGTTTGCTGTTTCTACCAAAATGCATGTTCGTAAGAACCGTAGGTTCTAAGTTTTACTTGTAAAACCAAATTCCTTATTCATACCAAGCACATCACATAATACTCCCTATATGTATGCTTGTTTTTGTGGATCTATAATCCAGTGTGTGGTGAAGCAGCCCACGTTTGCACCTTGTCATCTCCTGTTTTATCTTACTGATGTGGCTGATGATATGAACAACATGCCATGCACATTATCCAAAATAGATACAATGATTTTCTTTGGCCTTCATCTATGCTTGTTATGTTGACATGGTAATCCAGTAGTGTGGTGAAGCTCCCCGCATTATGAACAATGCCAAATTATGCTATTGATATTTTGAACTTACTCTTTATTTTCTAATTTGAAATTGGATAGAATTGATAGAACAGTTATCATCTTTGTTTATACACGTGCAAAACCTGTCATCTCTCTGCTTTTTTTCAGGGTGATATGCCTGATGGCATGCACAAGTCTGCTGAAGGTTGTGAGACAAACCCAACATATAGTGCAGCAAAGAAGGCAAAACATCTTGAAGATAGCGAGACAACCCCAAAGTCTTGTCTTGATGGAGTGTTCAAGTTACTTGAGACTAACAGTCAGACAAGCTCACAGAATTCGTTGTCTGAATCAGTTCAACTTGTTCAGTCCCAAGTTCTAGCAAAAAGGCATTCTGCAACTCAACTTCGACTTGAAGTCCTATCTCTAGGAAAGATTACGGAGAACACCAATGAGAACCTCATCGCTAAACAGCTACACCTGGAAGCTATGACCGACATGCTAGGCCGGTCTCACAGCCTTGCTCAGCAGCTTGCGCAGCAGTTCCCCCGCAAGGCTAACCTTTCTTGAACTGTCTTGGAAGTGGTCTCGGTTCAGTATTATTTTGTTATGCTGCAATGGTGCCCAGTTTTTGTAATCTGCTTCTTCGTTGCGCTTTATGATCACTGGTGGCAAACTTTGATGCCCAGTGGATGTAATATGTGTAATAGCAATGATAGCCTAGCAAAAGTTGCTTGCTTATTTATTTCCTTGTTGTCTTGTTTATTTGTTTGCTTGTAGTCAGTGCAGTTCTTTTTCCGCGGTTTGCTAGTGGCTGCAATAACCTATTTTTTAAAACTAGGCCACAATGACCATGGGCTAATATTTACTGTAGTGACACTGGTCCTCCTACGGGCCGTAGAAACAGTGGGCCTTCTACGGGCCGTAGAAACAGTAGGCCTTCTATGGGCCATACAAACAATGGGCCTTCTACGGGCCGTAGAAACAATGGGCCTTCTACGGGCCGTATCATCAATGGGCCTTATACGGGCCGTGTGATCGATTGGCCAAACATGGGCCAATAATAGGCCGCATTTTGGCCGTAAACGGGCTAGAGTTGGAATCGTCCGTTCATGGGCAGACCATAACGGGCCATCGTTAATAGGCCGTATTTGATGACGATATGAAAACGGCCCAACGTATTAACGGGCCACAAACGGGCCGACTGTAACCACGGGCTGAATTTGGCCCACAAGTAGAAAATGACAGTAACGGGTCATAAGTAAACGAATGCTGGAAATGAGCCCAAGAATAAATGGGCTCTGAGAAGGCCGAAAGATAACATGGGCTGGAAACGGCCCAACGGAATAACGGACCGTTAATGGGTATAAAGTGATACACTGTTCATTACGGGCCAGTTTCACCACGGGCCGTTAATGGGTGTAAAGTGATACACTGTTCATTACGGGCCAGTTTCACCACGGGCCGTTAATAGGCCAAGATTACATAGGGCCTCATATGGGCCGAAACACTTCATGGGCCATACATGGGCCAGAAGATAAAACGGGCTGGAATCATATTGGATGGCCCAGATGACGCTACTGGGCCTAATTCGGATAGGGCGTAATGGGCCTTGGGTTAGCGGGCTGTAAATGGGCTATATTCCAACAGGCCGTTAACAGGCTTTCCATGGGACGGCCCGCCACCTTTTGACCAAGTCAAATGGGCCGGCCTTTTCACAGGAATGGGCCTCTGTTGGGCCGTGCCACGTGTCAACGTATCATAGGCGCCTTCTGTCCAATGAGTGGATGACATCTGTCCCAATGATGAGCCGACACGTGTCTCCTCCAGCCAATGATGATTTTACACGTGGAAAATCCCCATTGGTCGGGGCTGTTAACGGGTTATCGGATCCAAAACCCGACCCGATAGCTTAACGGCGTTCCGTTACGGTGGATGCCACGTGTCGGTCACCCTTGACGAAAGCACTTCTGTGACGCACGATTTATCGTCATGGAAGTGGACACTTCCATGATGATAATTTTGGTAATGTCATGGAACACTTCTACGACAGCACAGGTATGACTATCTTGATTCTGTCATAAATTTGTCATGGATGTACATGCATGACAAAAAACGCGACCTACTGTGACAAACACGTATCATCACGGAAGTGTATTTTTTTGTAGTGTAGTGGCTAAGGACGGCGTAGAAGAAATCGGAGAAGGGGGGACCAGCCCTGCGATGACACTACTCATAAGGAACGGATAGAAGGTGCAGCCTGAGGCCTCCGGCTCGGCGGAGCCGGCCCGAAGCGCGGTCTTTCCCTTCTCGTTGCTGCCCTCCACCATCATCAGGAGCGTGGCGGCAAGGTTCTTCTCCGAAACGCTGGGCGCGCTCAGGGCCAGCTCGTACCAGGAGGGCAGGAGAGCGGCCTTGGCCTTGCCGGGAGCCATCGATTGAGGGCTCGAAGAGGAATTGGTGTGGATCTGGAGTCCCTGGGAACAAGGAGCAGGAAAGGGGATCTGAAGCAAGATGAAGGGATGCAATGAAGGCACCACGGCGCGCGCCAGCCTTTTGTCAGTTCGGCAGTTGCCGAGGCGGCGTGGGGAAGCGGAGACGCCCACGTCCCGTCAATAGACACGCGTAAATCAAGGCCACAGGCTATTAGGGCCTGCGGCGCTCCGCACTTGACCCTTGGCTTTGCCTCGAAGCCCAGTCCGAGCGCGCCTTGGGCCCAGGGGCTACTGTCGCTGTCCAGGGAACGGGGGTACCCAGACTTGCCTGCCTCCGGCCCAGGCTGTGGCTCGGCCAACGACCTAGTACGGCCCATCTTCAGCAGCTACCACTCAAGACCCTCGCGAGGGGCCAAGCCTCGTGAGGCGGACGACGCCAAGACCTCCTCAGGGGCAGCCGCATTAGGCTGGCTCTCGAGGAGCGGAGATATCTATGCAAGGGGTACCTCGCGAGGTGCGCGTGATGTGAGCCGTGACGATCAAGGCCAGGTGGGAGCCAGCGGGCGCAGAGTACCAGTTGCCTCTTTGGTGCCAAAGGGGCAAGCGCAAGCGAGGAGTCCCGAGGCATCAGGCAAAGGATTCCATATCGGTGCAACGAGACCAAGACCAGCAGGACGGCAGGACGGAGGTCACCGCGGAGCCCACTACGGCGTCACCACCAGAGCCTTTGGCAGGCGAAGACCACCTTTCGTTAGGATAACTTGTACAAGTTGTCTCCCTTCAAAATTGGCCGTTGTGGGATCCCATCCCGCCTAATATTTGGGAAGAGGACTGGGGCCTCTCTAAATAGGACTAGCCACCACCAACGGACGGGGATGATTCAGACCATCCTCGCACACACAAGTTCACCGGGCTCAAGAACACCTCTCCTCAGGAAGCTGTTCATCCCTTGTACTTGTTCATCCTCAGCCTACAAGGCAATCCACCACACCACACTGGTGTAGGGTATTACACCACAACAGGGGCCCGAACCAGTATAAACCCTCGTGTCTCCTGTTCTTTGGGTTCGTCGAGTTAGGCCTTGAGATCGTTGCGAGAGCGAGCTAGGGAGAGAGAGATCTTCATGCGCACACCCGTGTTCGAACCTCAAGGGTTTGCCGGAAGCCAGAATCCAACAACCACGCCTTGCACCCGTTATGGGCTTCGACGTGGTGTCACTCGCGTCGCCCCTCACTAAAATTGAAGCCACGGACGGCTCGACGAGTCACCACCTGCGGTGCTACCGCCGCGCTGCCCGCGCACCCTCCTAAAGCTTGGGTAAGATGAGGAAGGAATCTCGCCCCAAAGAAGGCGTAACCGCGCCTCCTCCGGACCTGGACTAGACTCACTCCCCATGCACCAGCACGAGCATTTGACATCGTCAAACTCAAGCTACGGCCCGGGGCCTGGCCCCGGGCTCTCCCCTTTGGCATGACCAGCAGAAAACAGAAGATGGAGGAGAAGGGATGTGAGGATGAATGCCTCCGCACCTCCTCCTCCCCTCCTTTTATAGGCGGGTCGGGGAGGAGAGCCGATCCCTTGAAGGGTAACCGCTGCCCTCCTCCACCAATCCAAGAAGACCGGGCCCGTACCTTGATGCTCTCCCGCACCACGCGCCTCTGTTACCTACCCCACTTGGTGCATGCAACATACGTGGCAAAGGATAAGGGCGTGGGGGAAGAGTGAATTGGCAGCTACTCGCCCGTGTGTTAAAGTCATTCACGGGCCATTACAAGAGTGGCCCCACCATGATTGGCATTACGCGACTTGCGGAAGAACCAAAAACTGGCCCGAGCTCAAGTTAATGAAGAAGCAAATAAGAACTCTGCTTGTGCATTGGTTAGGACCTGCCCCGAGGACGCCCGAAAGCGCATTTGGTCCAGGCCCGGGGGCTCCTGTCGATGCAACAAACCCTGGGTCCGTTGCGCAGACTGTGCACAGGCCCAAGAACAAGATTACAACACCAAAATCAGGTCAAAGCATGATGAATCAGTTCTTTGAAGGACCAACATGCAGATCCAGAAGACCAAGACAAGATACCGCTACGAGAAGAACCTCCATTGCCGGGCAGGTGAGCCTGGCGAGGTTGGGGTTACCCCAGAAGCAAGCCTCCAAGATCGCCCCGGCAGGCCTGCTGGGGCTCACGGAGGTAAACTACTCCACCACAACACCTCACAGCGATGCACCTCATCGATCAGTGCGGTGTCAAGCTCCTAAGTGATTAAGTGGATGACCCCTGCCACATGGCAGCCACTTCCTACAGAAAATACCTCCATGCGGCACCCGTACTGAGATGTGTCAAACAAGCAGGCACGAAGCTGGCAAAAGAGCCCGGCAGGGCCTGCCTGGTGAGCTGTGATGTGACACTGAGCGGTGCATTTAATGCGCTCTGTCAGCCTGCAGAGTTAGGTATGATAGCACTGCTGGCTATCTAATCAGTACGTAAAGACTGATTTGCCACTGTGGTGACCCCTTGATCTATAAAAGGAGGCCGATGGCAACCTTAGAAAGGATTCCGACCCTCTCACACTCATACGCACATAGCCCCTCTCACCCCGAGGCAACCTTGCCGGGCAAGAGTGCTGCACTTTTTCCACCATCAATCCACCAAAGCAGGAGTAGGGTTTTACGCCTCGGGGCGGCCCGAACCTGGGTAAAAACTGCCCGTGTGATCTCTGCCATGTTGTGCTACGTTTCTCTGCTCTTTGTGCAACGTGTCCATCCCCCGGCCGAACCAAAAGGGGCTCATGCTCCCATAGCTGGCCGTGGTTTCCCACGACAGCGTCTCTAGCACGGTCTAGCATAGGACTAGCATAATACCGTCGTTAATAATTTATTCAACTTTGCATCTCTGAATTGATTATTGCTGACCTTTTTGCTACCATATTCTAAGCCATCCCAGCTCCACATACATCTACGTCGTGCGTTTGACTTTCCCCCGTAATCACTCCATCCAAGCTTTGAGAGATTTGACTATAACGATTGCTGATCACCTGCTGCTGGGTAAGAACTGGTAAGAATTTGAGATTTGCTTGACGGATTTGTGACACCCCGCCACCACCTGCTACTATAGGATTATATTCTTGGTGTTTCTATTGCTACTAACCATGGCAGGATCACAAGCCAACGATATTGACTGGGAGAACATGACGAAGAAGGAGCTTTATGATTGTCGGCGTTCTGGGAACGGGGGTCCCCAGACTTGCCTGCCTGCGGCCCACGGCGTGGCTGTGCTAGCAGGCCTGTACGGCCCATCTTCATCAACAAGGCATTCAAGACCCTCGCGAAGGGCCAAGCCTCGCTTGCGGACGACACCAGACCTCCTCAGGAGCGGCCTCACCAGGTTGCCTCGTGAGGAGCGGAGAGATCAAGGCAGGGCAAACCTCGCGAGGTGCTCGTGACATGAGCCATGATGATCGAGACCAGGCGGGCGCCAGCGCGCGCAGTGTCCTTGTTTGCCCTTTGGCGCTAAGGGAGCAAGCGCAGGCGCAGAGTACCGAGGCGTCAAGCAAAGGTTTCCATATCGGTGCAACGAGACCAAGACCAGCAGGACGGCAAGAAGAAGGTCACCATGGAGCCCAAGGCGGCGTCACCACCAGAGCCTTTTGCAGGCAAAGACTACTTTTGTCAGGATAAGTTGTACTAGCTGACCCCTTTCAAATTGGCTGTTGTTGGCTCCCTGCCCGCTCAATAGTTGGGAAGAGGGCCTATATAAGTAGATTTAGCCACCATAGTAGAGGGTATCTGATCTTGAGCCAATCCTTAGGCGCTCACCGAGCACAAGAACACCTCACCCCCGGGAGGCTGTTCTTCCCCTTGTACTGTTATCATCAGCCCAAGAGGCAATCCACCAGCACCACACTGGAGTAGGGTATTACACCACAATGGTGGCCCGGACCAGTATAAATCTTGTGTCTTTTGGGTTGTGAGTTCGTCGAGTTCGTCCGCGAGATCTTAGCAAGCTAGGGCGTGGATCGGTAGGGGGAAAGAACATCGCGCGCACCCTAGAGTTTGAACCTTAAGGGTTTTGCCGGAACCCGTGATCCGACATTTGGGGCGCTAGGTAGGGGTGCGCCGAAGCTTCCCTTCCGTCGCTCCGCGTTGCCTCGCTTCGTCGTCTCCATGGTGGACGCACGCCGCACCCGCACCGAGCGTCGGGCTGCCCTCGCCACCCGCGTCGCTCAAACGGCCCCTGTCGGCGGGCCACCCCGTCGTTCTCCGTCGACTGCCGCCAACGCTGCCACCGGCCCGGTGGGGAACGAGCAGCAGGTGTCCTTGCTGCACCCCTCGGTGCGGAAGGACGTCCGCACCGCCACTCCATCGCCGACACTTGCTGGTTCATCGTCTCACGCTCATCGCACTCCTCATGGCGCACGAGCTCCTGCGCTACCGCCCGGTCGACGACCTCTACAAGGACTGGCTCGACCGCATCACCGAGCTTGTCCGTGCCGCAGGGGGCTCCCCTACGCCGTCCCCCTCACCGCCTCACACTCCGCCAGCTACGGGCGACGTAGCTCACGGAGCACCTCCACCACCTCTGCACCAAGACAGCGCCCTGGCGCCAAGGCGTGCGGCTCCGCGCATGATCCACCGCGTCCGGCGCCCGTGCGTGAAGAAAGAAGCTGTCAAGAAGTCCCTCGACCGCAAGAGAACGCTCCGCCGCTCCTCGCACCACCACGCCAGGATCGTTTGCTGCGGCAAGGCCCCGTGCCACCTGCCGTAGTGGCGCGCGGGCGCCAAGACCAAGCTCCACCTCCAAGACGGGCCCCGGTGACCACGGCCGGGTGCCGCGCCTTCACCCCTGAGCTACGTAGCATCACCTGGCCGGGCAAGTTCAAGCCAGATCTGCCTCCTCGCTACGATGGCACCCCCGACCCCGCGGAGGTCCTGCAGCTCTACGAGCTGAGCATAGTGGCGGCAAACGGCGACGAGAAAGTCATAGTGAACCGATTCCCTATGGCGCTCAAGGACGACGCCTGCTCCTGGCTCATGAATCTGCCCCCAAGCTCGATCTCCTCCTGCGACGAGATGTGCAACCATTTCGTTGCCAACTTCCAGGGTACTCGCGACCGCCCGCCGGCCGCGGGTGACCTGCGCCGCGTCAAGCAACAACCAGGAGAGACCCTCCAAAAGTACATCCAGCACTTCAACAACGTCCGCTTCAAGATCCCCAAGGTGACGGACGAGGCCATCATCTCTGCGTTCTCTGATGGCATCCGCGACGTCAAGATGAAGGAGGAGCTCGCTATCCACGAGGAACTATGCACATCCCTGGAGCTGTTCAACCTGGCGACCAAGTGCACAAGAGCGGAGGAAGGGCGCCTCTCCCTCCTTGAGTTCCCGGCTACGGACTCGGAGGAGGAGAAAGCCAAGGCTAAGGATGTGAAGCGCAAGGGAGAAGCTGTGCTCGTGGGGGAACCAGATACCAAGCGCGGCAGAGACCAGCCCGAGTCATCCAAGAGCAGCCGACCGTTCGGCGCCTTCCATAACCTGCATACCCACAACACCGGCGACTGTCAAGAGCTCAGAGCCATTCGAGAAAGACGCTTCGGTCGATGCCCCGAGCACAACGATCGGGGCTACAGACGAGGAGGAGGACGTGGTGGCGGATGCTGGGACGACCGTGACCTGCAACAGGAGTGGCGCGACCAGCCTCATGAGGACCGCTGGCAAGATGAGCCTTGCGAGGGTGCCTGGAGGGATAAGCCTCGTGAGGATCGTGCTCAGGGCAACGCAGGCCTTCCTCCACTGCAGCCACCTCCAAGAAGGAATGACGACCACCATCAGGACGAGGGGGCTGGGGGCTTCCAGGAGCCGCGTGCCATGGCCTGCATCTTGGGTGGAGCTCAGGCCCCAGCCGTGCAGCATATCTTCAAACAGTTTTGCTCGTGAAGTGAATGCAGTCCTCCCCAAGCTTGAGGCCACACGCCCGCTCAGGTGGTCCAAGTGTGCCATCACCTTCAGTTCTGCGGATCCGCTCAAGTGCGCGGCCACCACAGGCGTCCTCCCGATGCTTTGCTCCCCAGCCATAAGCAACATGCAAGTCACCAAGACCCTCATCGATGGCGGCGCAGGGCTCAACGTCCTGTCCGTCGACACGTTCGACAACCTCCAAGTGCCATATGACCAGCTTCAGCCTACCAAGCCTTTCTCAGGGGTGACCGACGGCTCCACCACACCGATAAGGCAGGTCCGCCTCCCTGTCACCTTCGGAGAATGCAAGAACTACCGCACCGAACTCGTCGACTTCGACGTCGCGCACATCCGCCTGCCGTACAATGCCATCCTCGGGTATCCAGCCCTGGCCAAGTTCATGGCGGTGACGCATCACGGCTACAATGTCCTCAAGATGCCGGGATGCGGCGGAATCATCACTGTCCCATGTGAAGAAAGAGATGTGGTGTGCTCCCTTGAGCGCGCCTTTCAAGCTGCGGCAATCGACGACCCCGACAGCAAGAGCGAGTGCCCTCCTGAGGCCACCCCCAAGAAGAAGAAGCAGTTGCGCCGTGCAGGACCTCAGGAGGGTGGCGTCGCGGCTGGAACCTCGTCAGGATCAGCGTCCGCGCCAGGGGCGCCTCCCTCCGTCGCATAGGAAGGCGTGCCCGGCACCCTTCTCGGATAGGGCTTGGGGGCTCTCTTCTGGAGGGCCTCAGACCTTTCCAACATCATGAGGGAGGCGCTCGGGCACCACCGGGAGGCGTGCTTTGCGGCACGTTTCCCTTAGGAGAACACAGGGCGAGGAGTGCCCACCGCTCAGGAGTTCATCACCAAGACTGCTCAGGAACTACAAGACGCAAGGACCATGCGCGGCGACCGCCGCTTGCAAAGCGCAGCTCCCCTTCCAGGCGAGGATGTTGGGTTGCACGTCTGCATCGACGTCCTAGGGCTCAATAGGGCCGCCTCTCAGGAGCTTTTCTGGCCTTCGCCCGTGGGACGCTGCGAGGGCCCACCGTGGAGCGTGTCGTCCGCTTATCGGCGCAACTTGCGGCGCATCCTAGCTGCTCCGGATGCCAGGCACCACGCCGCCCTGGCGAAGATGGAGACGGTCCTCAAGGAACCACCTGGACCCCCAGAGCCTCCCGAGGCTCAGGGCCCCAGTGGCTCGTGAGGAGCGACCCCTCCACCGCGTACCTTCAGCTACTCCGGCATCCCTTCATCAACAGAACCAGGTGACATTTTCCAAGTTTATTTAGCTGGGAGAGCCCCTCGGGCTGCATCATTCCCAGGCCACGTGGGTCTGCCCTGTGTCATGTATCCCTTTTTCTTATGTCTTTAGCTTACCTTGCTGGGGGCGCCCCTCAGGCTGCATCATCCCCAAGCCGCTCGGGCCTGACCCAGTGGCGTGTATCTTCCCTGCTTTTACTTGAGCCAGTATGCTTTCCATGCTTAATCTACCTATGATTATTACCTGCTCGATCGCCACCCACTATGGGAACCGCGCGCCAGCCGTCTTTCTTCAGGATCCTTCGCATGGGTAGGATAAGCACGACGTCTGTGCTCGGGCCCGTCCCTGCAGCGTCGATAAATCCAGTGGCTGAGCTGTGTCTGGTGGGCCGGCTCCGTTCACGTCACCTCCTAGGAGCGTTGGTGCTTGACCCTCTCACGCGATAACCTCAGGAGATTCGTTCGGCACAGGTTGTCTGACCACCTCGCAGGACCAGCACAACGAAAAAGAACCAAGACCAGGCGCAACCCGCCTTGAGGTAGGGCCTCATGAGTCCCCCGCTGGCTCACGAGTGCCCAGATACACCTCGTCTAGCCCTGCCGTGCAAGCCACGTGTCAGGGCTGTGTTGTACACGCCCCGGGGGCTCTCCGCAGAGGGAGCCCCCCTCCCACGCACAAGTGGAAGCACCATGCTCCACGCTGGCCATCGACACTGCCGAGGAGCGGCTATGCCCGTGCACAAGCGGAAGCACTATGCTCCGCGCTGGTGATAAACAACTGAGGGCGGCCTCACAGCCGTACCAACCTCAGGGAGCCCCAGAGCTCAGTGTCCGGCCTCACCGCAACGCCTCCCCTCAGGAGAGTCGCGCGAGGGGGCGGGGCATGGGGGCTGCGCTCGGGTCACGCCCAAGCGTACGCCACCCAACCAGGTCTCCCGGACCTGGTCGACGTGCGCCCCTCCCGAGCCGGGCCTCGGCGAGGGCAAAGGTATGGAGATTGTTTGCACGTCCAGGGGGACTCCTGAGCATCGCGACTCAGGAGCCTAACTGGTCACGTAGCCCCTCACTCCTTGGTCCGTCTTGGTCTCCGGTCGGCCCAACGGTGGTTGAGGTATGCGCGGGGCCGGGCTCTGCCGACGTAGAACATTAACCTATCCTCGCGTACTCTTCCTATAAGTTGTTTGCGCGTCAAGGGGGACTCCTGAGCATCGCGACTCATGAGCCTAACTTGTCACGTAGCCCCTCACTCCTTGGTCCATCCTGGTCTCCGGTCGGCCCAACGGCGGTTGAGGTATGCGCGGGGCCGGGCTCTGCCGACGCAGAACACAAAACAAATAGGAAGAAAATCACAAAATCTCAAAGCAAATATTACAAGCCATATCATTCTCCCAAATACCAAGCACGAGTTTAAACGCCTCCACGAGGCATGCTACATGTTGCAGGGATAAAAATAGGGAAGCAGCCGCAAGCAAGTCACCCCAAGGCACCGCCATCACCCGCGGAAGGCGCTCCTCCCTTGGTAGCGTCGCCTTCACCTGCACCGCCAGATGGAGCCGCAGGATCGGTGGCATCGCCGGTCAAGGCGCGAGGACGAAACCGCGGAACTTCTTCAGCAGGTCCTCCACTTGACCTTTCACGGCTGCGGCGGCAACCGTGCAGTGTTCATCAGCTACAGGCTCCAGCAGCTCGTCAGGACAGGCACTGGGGTCGCGAAGGTACAGATGGCTGAAGACACGCCTCAGTGCAGCTGAAGAAAGGACGCGAGCCTTTGCCTCAGCCATGGGACCGATGCCCTCCACGACTTCCTCGAGCGCCTTCACCAAGTGGGGAAGCATTTGAGCAGGGCCATCCTCGTCGGTGGTCAGCGGCTTCTCCAAGCCCTTCTCATACAGTGAATTCAGCGCCACGCTGGATCTCTTCTCAAGAAGCGAGAAGGCCATGCGGTCTTCAGCCAGGACCTTCGCCCTGGCGTCAAGATCGGCTTCCTTCGTCTTCGCCTTCCGCTCCAACTCCTCCAACAGGCCGCGCTTTGCGGCCTGCGCCTTCGCCAGCTCTCCCAGGTCGGCGTCGCGGCCCATCATGGCGTCCTCCCGGGCCTTCATCTCCTCCTCCTTCACCCAGCGATTACGTACTTCTCCTGTGAGCTGGTCGCAGACTATTCAGCTCGCCCTCCAGCTCTCGACAGCGGTCGCGGGCGGCCTCAGCGTCCTTCAGTGCCACCTCGCGATCGGCCGCAGCTTTGGCGGCAGCCTGCTTCTCCTTCTCGGAGGCCGCCGCGGCCTGGCTCAGCGACGCTCGAACCGCCAAATCAGAGTGAAGCCAGCCAGAGGCCAGCTCCAGGCGCCCGGCTACCAGGCGCGGGTCCGCGCCCAGGAGATCTTCCGCAGCTAGGCCATCTCCGAAAGAACACGCTCCAAAGCGGCAGAGGAAGCAGAAGAACCTGGGGCCAGGGGCGCAGCAGGAGGAGGGGGCGGCGTTGTCACCAGAACCTGGGAGATCAAAGCCTCCAGAGCATTTGGGACCTCATCAGCCGAGCCGGGCACCGGCACTTCCGGAGCCAGCGGGGCCACGTGGGCTAACTCCTCCCGACGATGCTCCTCTTGGCCTCGCGAGGGCGACCGGGCTGGGGAGGCGCGAGTGCTGTCATCTCCTTTCTCCGCAGAGGGGGGCGCCGCCGCTGTATGCTCCTTTCTTTTCTTCGCCGAAGGCATCGGCCTGATCAACCAAGGGTGAACGTCAGAAAATCACAAGTACAAGTAGGAACAAGATGAAGCTCGAAGCACTTACTAATCCACCGTGACATAGTCCACCTTCCGCTTGGGGAGCCTAAAACACGAAAGCTTCAGAGCCGGAGGAGAGGGCACACGAGTTCCGGGAGCAGAAGACGGCGCAGCGGAGGGGCCGGAGGCAGCTCCACGCGGTGTCAAGGCGGAGGCAGCATATCGAGAGACCAGCGACGACCTGCCCATTGTCGGGATGGCAGGCTGATCCCCCTCCTCCTGGCGGGCGTCGGTGTCGGAGTCGTCCGGCAGGGCGCGGAGGATGTCGGCCTTGCTCAAGGGGGAAGTCTCCCCCATTTCCTCGGGGGTCGCCTCCGAGTCCACCTCCTCTTCTTCCTCCCCACGGGACTCATCAGAAGACAGCTCCACTGGCTTCGGCACCGCAGGGCCTCCAGAGGGCGTGGGCGGCACCAGCCCGTGCGCGTCAAAAGTTGGCCGGGCGGCCATGAAATGATCCCAGTCCGTACGGCGGAACAAAGGAATGAAAGCGCTCGGTGGGTACTCTTGGTTGTCCCCGACCAAGAGGCGCAAAACTGCAGACAACTCATCATCAGGTAGGGCCCTCGGGCTCAGGCGAATCTTATCTTCTTCATCTCCAAGCCTCCACATGGGGCGCGCACGCGCCTGAAGAGGAGCGACGCGCAGCATCAGAAATTCCCTCAGGAGCATGGCCCCTATCACCTTCGCCGCCTTCGCGTTGCCCGGCTTCAGGTCGGCCTGCATCTGCGCCAGCACCGATGACGCCCGCTCATCGGTGAGCTCAGCACAAGACCACCCCTTGTCGGACTGGGGCGCCTCCGTCGGCAGCGCCAAGCGCGGGTGGACGCACTTGGCGCCCATCATGACCCATTTGGCCCTGAGCTTGCCGACCTTTTTCCCGGTGTTCGAGATCGAGTTGGCCTTGCCGTCTGCAATAAAATTGGCGCACCCGGAGATATGGCCCTCGCTGACACGGAGGAGGAAGAAGTGGCGCAGCAGAGCCACGGACGGCATCACGCCCAGATACGCCGCGCAATAGTAGGCGAAGATGGACAGGAGAAGGATGGAGTTGGGATGAAGATGCAGCACCTGCAGCCTGTAATGGCCGAGGACCTCATAGAAGAAGTCAGAGAAGGGAGGAACCAACCCGGCAGCAATACTGCTTGTGAAGAAGGGGAAGAACATGCTGTCCTCGGGCTCCAGCACGACGGAGGCGTCCCGGAGCTCCGTATTTCCCCTCTTATTGCTCTCCCCCGCCGTCAACAAGCACGTGGCAGCGAGGCTCTTCTCCGAGACATTGGGTACGTCGAGAGCTGGTTCATACCAAGCCGGCGACGAGGAACGCTTGGCCTTACGCGGCGCCATCAGTCGCTGATGCGGTGGAGGATGGAAGCAGATCTGAGGATTTCGGAAGCAGGGCGCAAGAAAGGGGATCTGAGCAAGGCGAAGGGAAGCAATGAAGGCAAGCACTGTCTGCGCAGGCCTTTTGTCAAGTCAGGCAGTTGTCGAGGCAGCGTGGGGAAGCGGAGACGCCCACGTCCAATCAACGGCCACGTGTCGACCAAGGCCGCAGGCTTTTGGGGCCCGCGGCGCTCCGTACATGACCTTTGGCTTCGCCTCGAAGCCAAGCCCGAGCGCGCCTCGGGACCGGGGGCTACTGTCGTCATTCTGGGAACGGGGGTCCCCAGGCTTGCCTGCCTGCGGCCCACAGCGTGGCTGTGCTAGCAGGCCTGTACGGCCCATCTTCATCAACAAGGCATTCAAGACCCTCGTGAGGGGCCAAGCCTCACGAGGCGGACGACACAAGACCTCCTCAGGAGCGGCCTCACCAGGTTGCCTCGCGAGGAGCGGAGAGATCAAGGCAGGGCAAACCTCCCGAGGTTGTCGTGACATGAGCCATGACGATCGAGACCAGGCGGGCGCTAGCGCGCAGTGTCCTTGTTTCCCCTTTGGCGCTAAGGGAGCAAGCGCAGGCGCAGAGTACCAAGGCGTCAAGCAAAGGTTTCCATATCGGTGCAACGAGACCAAGACCAGTAGGACGGCAAGACGGAGGTCACCCTGGACCCCAAGGCGGCGTCACCACCAGAGCCTTTTGCAGGCGAAGACTACTTTTGTCAGGATAAGCTGTACTAGCTGTCCCCTTTCAAATTGGCCGTTGTTGGCTCCCTGCCCGCTCAATATTTGGGAAGAGGACCAGGGCCTATATAAGTAGAACTAGCCAACACAGTAGTGGGCATCTGATCTTGAGCCAACCCTTAGTCGCTCACCAAGCACAAGAACACCTCACCCTCGGGTGGCTATTCTTCCCCTTGTACTGTTATCATCAGCCCAAGAGGCAACCCACCACCACCACACTCGAGTAGGGTATTACACCACAACGGTGGCCCGAACCAGTATAAATTTGTGTCTTTTGGGTTGTGAGTTCGTCGAGTTCATCCGCGAGATCTTTGCAAGCTAGGGCGTGGATCGGTAGGGGGGAAAGAACGTCCCGCGCACCCCAGAGTTCGAACCTTAAGGGTTTTGCCAGAACCCGTGATCCGACAATGATAAATTTCAGCAAATGTTGGGTCAACAAGAGGAAGATGTGATGACAAGTTTTGGCAAGGCATTAGAGAGGATAGATGACATTGAGCAGACTATTGAAACCATGTTGGATGCCAAGTTCCCTGAAGTGCTTGCGGGTCTACCTCCATCTGCTGCCTCTGCTGCACTACTTCAACAACAACAACAACAACAACAACAACAACAACCTCCACGTCGTGATCCAGCCCTCCATCGAGTGAGGCATGTTCCTCTTGAGGAATGCCCAAATTCTCGTCCCCCTACGGCTGCTCCTGCTGGCAAAGAGGAGGACAATTACGCCGGTGATTAAGATGATGAGGTTGATCAAAATCAGAACTACGTGCAACCACCAGCACAGCAGCACCCCCACCCGATCGTCCACATGCAACTAATCGCAACGGTAGGGCTGCACCACCACCTCAGGTACGAGATCATGACCATCTTCCTAAACTAAAATTGAATATTCCGCCATTTGAGGGTAGATACGTTCATGATATATATCTTACTTGGGAATTAGAAACTGAACAACGTTTTACATGCTTACAATATCATGAGGATAGACGTGTTGCTATTGTTGTTTGTGCTTTCACTAGTTTTGCTTGTGTGTGGCGGTCTGAACATTACAGATTATATCATATTCCAGTTACATGGGTTGCATTGAAGTATGATATGCGTACTCGTTGGGTTCCACCATATTATCAACGTGAATTACTTCAAAAATTGCAGCGTTTAAGACAAGGAAAAAATTTCGTAGAAGAATATTATCAGGAATTATAAACTGGCATGATTAGATGTGGTATTGTTGAGAATAATGAAGCTATGCTTGCACGTTTCATGGGTGGGTTAAATAGAGAGATTCAGACCATCTTAGATTATAAGGAATATAACAATATCACTCGTTTATTCCATCTTGCTTGCAAAGCTGAACGTGAAGTGCATGATCGACATGCATTGGCACGAACTAATTTTTCTGCAGGTCGACCTTCATCATGGACACCGCGTACATCATCTTCTTCCACTCGTCCTGCTACACCACCGCCTAGTTCATCCGTCACCTCTAACCGCGATAAAGGCAAACAGGCACCAGCACCGTCAACCAAGAGTACACCTTCCGGTCCTGCACAGAGCTCTTCTTCATCCATCGCATCAACATGGCCAACACATGATGTTATATGTCGTCGTTGCACTGGTCGTGGTCACTATGTGAGCAAATTCCCATCTCAGCATGCGACGATCGTTATTGAGGATGGTGGGTATGAGTCTGCTAGTGATTATGATGAGGAGAATCTAGCTCTTTATTGCGAGTGAAGAGCAAGGTAGAAATTATTCTGAACAATAGACGCAATAGATGGCTGCTGAAGACGCTGAGAGGTATGAAAGTTTAGTTGTTCAACATGTTTTGAGTGTGTAGATCACACAAGCTGAGCAAAATCAGAGGCACAATTTGTTCCATACAAAGGGACTTGTGAAGGAACGTTCTGTTCGTGTCATCATAGATGGAGGGAGTTGCAACAACTTGGCCAATATGGAGATGGTGGAGAAGCTGTCTCTCACCACAAGAGCACATCCGCGTCCTTACTACACCCAATGGTTAAGGTAACACGTATTGTTCATGTGCATTTAAGTATAGCTACATATGCTGATTATGTTGATTGTGATGTGGTACCCATGCAAGCATGTTCCTTATTACTTGGTAGACCATGGCAATTCGATGAAAATTCTGTACACCAGGGTAGAAATAGTCAGTATACTGTTGTTCATAAGGATAAACATATTACTTTGCTTCCTATGTTTCCTGATTCCATTTGGGATGATGATATTAATAGAGCTAGTAAAGGAAAACAATAGCAAAATAAGAGTGAAAATCAGAGTGTGGCACAAGAATTTCAGCAACAGATGAAGCCTAATAATAAACCATCTAGTGTTGCTTTTGAAATTAAATTCAAAACTGGATGTTTACTTGCCACCAAATCTAATATTGATGATCTAGATTTCAAAAAATCTGTTTGCTATGCTTTTGTGTGCAAAGAGGCATTATTTTCATTCGAGGACGGGCCTTCCTCTTTTCCTCCTACTGTCACTAAAATTTTGCAGGAGTTCACTGACATCTTTCCATAAGACGTACCACCGGCATTACCACCTATTCGAGGGATTGAGCATCAGATTGACTTAATTCCCGGTGCTTCACTGGCAAACCATGCGCCATACCATACCAATCCAGAGGAGACGAAGGAGATTGTTCGCAAGTACAGGAGCTACTCGTCAAAGGTTACATACTAGTGCCGAAAAAGGATGGTACATCGCGTATGTGTATTGATTGTAGAGGCATTAATAATATTACTATTCGTTATCGTCATCCTATTCCTGGGCTAGATGATATGCTTGATGAATTGAGTGTCTCTACAATATTCTGCAAAGTTGATTTGTGTAATGGCTACCATCAAATTCGTATGGAATTGGGGGATGAATGGAAAACAACATTAAAACTAAGTTTGGATTATATCAGTGGTTAGTCATGACTTTTGGGTTAACTAATGAACCTAGTACTTTTATGAGATTAGTGAACAAAGTTTTACGTGCTTTCATTGGACGATTTGTGGTAGTCTATTTTAATGATATACAGATTTATAGCAGATCTTTGGAGGAACATTTACGTGCCATTTTGATTGCTCTACGTGATGCATGTTTGTCTGGTAGCCTTGGAAAGTGCACCTTTTGCACTGATCGAGTATCTTTTCTTGGCTATGTTGTTACTCCACGGGGAATTGAAGTTGATAAAGCCAAGATTGAAGCTATTGAGAGTTGGCTGCAACCCAAAACGGTCACACAAGTGAGGAGTTTTCTTGGACTCGCTGGTTTCTATAAGAGTTTTGTGAGAGATATCAGCACCATTTTTGCACCTCTCAATGAGCTTACAAAGAAGGATGTGCCTTTTGTTTGGGTACCACATAGGAAGAATCCTTCACCGTATTGAAAGATATGTTGACACATGCTCCATTACTCCAACTTCCTGATTTTAATAAGACTTTTGAGCTTGAATTTGAGGCTAGTGGAATTGGATTAGGAGGTGTGTTATTACAAGATGGAAAACCTATTGCATACTATTCTTAAAAATTGAGTGGGCCTAGTCTGAACTATTCTTGTTATGATAAAGAAATATATGCTCTTGTTCGGACTTCAGAAACATGGCAACATTATTTATGGCGCAAAGAATTTGTTATACATTCTGATCATGAATCTTTGAAACATACTTAAAGTCAAGCCAAACTGAATCATAGACATGCTAAATGAGTTGAATTCATTGAGACTTTCACTTATGTCATTAAACACAAGAAGGGTAAAGAAAATGTTATTACTCATGCATTGTCTCGTCGCTATACTATGCTTTTACAACTTGACTTAAAAATATTTAGTTTTTAGACCGTCAAAGATCAGTATGTGCATGGTACTGATTTTAGAGATGTAATGCAGAATTGTAAAGAAGGAAGAACATGGAACAAGTTCGTCGTTAATGATGGATTTGTGTTCCGTGCTAACAAGCTATGTATTCCAGCTGGCTTGGTTCATCTTTTGTAGTTGCAGGAGGCGCATGGAGGAGGATTAATGGGAATTTTGGCGTGAAGAATAAGGAGGATGTACTTGATACACATTTATTTTGGCCAAAGATGAGACGGGACATTTAGCGTTTTGTTGCTCGCTGCACTACATGTCAAAAAGCTAAGTCAGGACTCTATCCTCATGGTTTATATGTGCCTTTGCCTATACGTAGTGTTCCTTGGGAGGATATATCTATGGACTTTGTTTTAGGTTTACCTCGAACAAAGAAGGGAGATATAGCATATTTGTTGTCATGGATAGATTCTCAAAAATGGCACATTTTATATCATGTCATAAAAGCGATTATGTTGTTGATTTGTTCTTTCGTGAAATTATTCGCTTGCATGGTGTTCCCAATACTATTGTTTTAGATAGTGATAATAAGTTTCTTAGCCACTTTTGGAGATGTTTATGGGCTAAGTTGGGGACTAAACTACTTTTTAGTACTACATGTCACCCCCAAACTGATTGACAAACTGAAGTAGTCAACAGAACATTTCCTACCATGCTTTGTACTATTTTGAAGACTAACCTTAAAATGTGGGAATAATGCTTGCCTCATATTTAATTTGCTTATGATCGTTCGCTGCATTCTACTACTAAGAGTGCCGTTTTGAAATTATGTATGGTTTCCTACCTCGTTCACCCATTGAATTGTTGCCTCTTCCATCTTCGGGGAAGGTTAATTTTGATGCTAAACAATGTGCTGAATTGATCTTAATAATGCATGAGTTAACTAAGGAAAAGATTGAGCGCATGAATGCTAAATATAAACTTGCTGGAGATAAGGGTAGAAAACATGTTGTCTTTGCACCTAGAGATCTTGTTTGGTTAAATTGCACAAGGATAGGTTTCCTGATTTGCGCAAGTCAAAGCTAATGCCATGTGATGATGGTACTTTTAAGGTGTTAGAGAAAATAAACGATAATGCATATAGACTTGAACTGCCTTCAGATTTTGGGGTCAGTCCCACTTTTAACATTGCAGATCTAAAGCCTTATTTTCGTGAGGAAGATGAGCTTCCATCGAGGACGACTTCATTTCAAGGAGAGGATGATGAGGACATCAATACCATTGTTACACCCACAACCCCTGCTACTATACATATTGGAGAAATTACTAGAGCTCACACATGCCAACTAAATTACCAGGTACTTCCCTTTCTTGGTAACGATTCTAATGCTCATGAGAATATGATGCTGCCTAAATTGGATATGCTTGTTTTGCTTACAAATGAAGGGCCTAGCTTGGACAAGAAGGATGAACATCGGAGCAAGATCAAGCATGGAGATGATGGCATGCACTAGGGAAACAAGAACGGAGTTTCAAGTGATGATTTCAGGACTTTGAAGCCACCATATTGAGTGCATGAAGGCTTGGACGAAATATACAAGATGCCACTTTATAAATTTCGTCCATTGGCTATTATAGGTGTTGCGTCACCTTATTATTGGCCAATCCCATGTAATTTCAAAATACTTCAGTATAGGCTATTTTTTGAGTCCGTATGTGTGGGGAGACAGAGTTAGGGTTTGTTTTGGACCCCTCCTCCAAGGGAAACAAAATTTCCCCATGTTCCTCCATATATACAACCCTTAGGGCGTCGTTTAGACTTCAAGTTTTGTTTAGATTAAAGTTGGCCATAGCTGCAACTTCGCGTACTTCGTTTGTGTTCAACAACTAGACCAAGACATCATAGAACCCCACCTTGCCAATAATGTTTTCCTCTTATGTTCACAATATCCAGATTAAAATCTTAGTTTCTTGTTGGTTCTTCGTTTGCTTGCAGGAAATAGACCCTCATGGTTAGGTTGATCAAGCTCCGGCGTGGTCAATAACCTCTCGGAGTTGGTTTAGTGATTGCTAAGGCGCGAACTCCGAAAGTCTACTCCTCCGAAAGCGATAATCACCATCTCATAGAAAGACAGGACACCGTTGCCTATATCACCTCTTCCCCTTACATGCCTTATATTGAGGAATGGTGCTTCAATTATAAAACATGCTACGATAGAGAAATGGAATAGGTACTGAATAATAGAAAGGCATGGCATATTGACATGTAATCTCTCCATCCGAAAATAAATGGATATGTTTAGGCATATTTCAGTTCTAGATACATCCATTTTTATCCATTTCTGTGACAAGTAATCCGGACGGAATGAGTACGATGTAAGATATAGGGATACGACAGGACATCAGAGTAGAAGTAACACTAGTTGAATGTAAAATTGTATGATAGCTGGAATAGGTACAGAAAAACGGAACGGCAACATATGCGTGTATGATGGGGAAACTAAGACGACACTGCATCAGAACAGTAGAACAACACTTCAATGTAAAAAAAACATGGTATGGTAGACGGATGGAGGACATACTGATGAATAACAATGCATGAGATATTCAGAAGGATGATATCCACACTAAGCGGATGGCATTGTGACAGAGTAGAATTACAGTACTTGAATTTCAAAACATGTTACCATGAATGGAATAGGTACTGAAAACAGGAAGGCATGACATATTCACATGTATGATCAGCGGGCTAAGCACATGGCATTGCAACAGAGTAGATCCATTGCATGACACTATATGCATGATGCTACCCATATCATGGGCCAAGTTAGAGCAAGGACCTTGTGAGGTGAATAGGGATCATCATGTTTCTGCAACTCTTGTGAAGAACTACATTTAACTGTTCCATCATATTGGATATCATCAATGTCGAGTTTGTTGGCTGTTACATTGCTCGGCGATGTTCTTCTAGTGTATTTGTTCTGATATTCAATATCAGTGTGTGCAATAATATCTGACATGCATGGAAGACAACTAGTAGTGAGATTATGTAATGAGTACCTGTAGGAGACAACTTAAATAGTAGGACTAGACTTAAGTAGCAGCATCAAGTCTCAAAAACTAAAGAGAGAGCACAGATGATAGCTACAAAATATGTATTGTTTTTACTCAAGATTAAATAGATGACACACAAAATTATTAAAGAACAACATCGTAGGTAATACAAGAAGGGGTATAATCACCAACCTATGGGATGGCATTGGCTGAACAAGTCTCTTATGTGAAGTAAGACTCTAATAGATCAACATGAATGTACAATGACATGTGATAATTTATTTTCCATGCTTAGATGAGTAACGAAGCCATAAATGTTACAGACAAGTAAGATGAGGGTACAACCTATCTTGCCGCCCTCTATAGGAGTGAGCATCATCTGCTGACTCGTTGATGGCGCTGCGGTTGTTGTGGCTGTCCATGTCGTCTAGGCACATCCGAGGTAGGGAACTCTTGAGTGGGGAGTATAGCTCCCTTCTGGTGTATGCTTCCCTTGTTGGAGCAGCTCTGGTTAGAAGTAAGACGGTGTGGCTGATGATACAGAAAACACACAATGTTAAGAATGACACATATCTCTGATCGGAAGAAATACCCTAAGAGATCAACATTGAGGTACGAGACTGGTCATACGTTAGTTGACTGAAAACTAAATTGGGGTCACATGTTTTTTGTACTGTTTGTTCTATGCCGGATGGCTGGATGGTCGTCTTGTGCCTCCCGGCTGTCGCTGTTCGGGATCTTCCGCGAACAACCAGCCACCACTGGCAGAGCAGCCTACTACAGTGATACTTTTGGCTGCATTTTATGTAATTTGGGGACTAACATATTGATCTAGTGCCAGTTCATGTTTTTTGTTTTGTAGAATATCCATACCAGATGAATTCCAAATGCGATAAAAATTTATGAAGATTTATTTTGGGGACTAACATATTTGTGATTTTTGGGAAAAATAATCAACACAAGATGATGCCCGAGGGGCCCACAAGCTCGAGGGGCGCGCACCCCTACCCAGGGTGTGCCTGGCAGGCTTGTGGGGCCCCTATAAGGCGGTTTGTGCACTTCTTCGGCAACAAGAAAGCTAATATGTAGATAAAAATCGTGTCAAAATTTCAGCCCAATCGGAGTTACGGATCTCTGGGAATTTAAGAAATGGTGAAGGGCCAGAAAACAGGAACATAGAGAGAGATTGAATCTCGGTGGGGCTCCTGCCCTCTGGGAGCCATGAAGACCATGGACCAGAGGGGAAACTCTCCCCCCATCTAGGGGGGAGGCCAAGCAAGAAGAAAATGAAGGAGGGGGGCTCTCTCCCCCTCTCTCCTGGTAGCGCCCGAATGCCGCTAGGGCAACCATCATGACATCGATCTACACCAACAACTCTGCCGCCGTCAACACCAACGCTCTCCCCCACTATGCAGGAGTGTAATACCTCTTGTCCCTGCTGTAATCTCTACTTAAACATGGTGCTTATGGCCATATATTATTATCCAATGATGTATGGCCATCCTATGATGTTTGAGTAGATTAGTTTTGTACTATGGGTTGATTGATGATCATGATTGGTGTGAATTGTATGTTTTATTTTGGTGCTATCCTATGGTGCCCTCCGTGTCGTGCAAGCGTGTGGGATTCCCACTGTAGGGTGTTGCAATACATTCATGATTCGCTTATAGTGGGTGGCTAGAGTGACAGAAACTTACGCCCGTGTAAGGGGGTTCTTGCGTATGGGAGTAAAGAGGACTTGTTACTTAATGCTATGGTTGGGTTCTACCTTAATGATATTTAGCAGTTGCAGATGCTTGCTAGAGTTCCAATCATAAGGGCATATGATGCAAGTATGGAAAGTATGTTAGCTCATGCCTCTCCCTCATATAAAATTGCAATAATGATTACCCGTCTAGTTATAGATTGCCTAGGGACAAATCTTTCTCTTGTGTTACAAAAGCTTTCTACTAAACATCTAACTTATATTATCTTGCAATTTACTCATAGTTTTATTCTCGCTAAGTACATCTAGTTTTATCCTTGGAAACTTATCCTTACACCCACAAATAGTTTCATACTTGTTCTACGTAAAGCGAATGTTAAGTGTGCGTAGAGTTGTATCGCTGGTCGACAGAACTTGAAGGGAATATAGATCCTACCTTTAGCTCCTTGTTGGGTTCGACACTCTTATTTATTGAAAAGCCAAAATTGATCCCCTATACTTGTGGGTTATCAAGACCTTTTTCTGGTGCCGTTGCTGGGGGGCAATAGCGTTGGGTGAATATCGTGTGTGCTTGTTTGCGTTATCACTAAGTAGATTTTGGTTTCTGTTCTAAGTTTTTCTCTACCTTTAGTTATGGATATGGAACATGAAATACCAAAAAAATTAGCTATACTTGCTACTCATGGAGATGGGTAACCTCCTACATCCCTCGACGCTCGTTATGTGGAAAATATTACACACTACTTTGAGAATCCTAATAAAACCCCATTCAACTTTGTCGTGGTGATCTCACGACCGATAACATGGCATGGCTAAAGAGAGAGATAGGCAAGAGGCAATCGGTGGGCTCCACAGGCGAGGTTGGTACGAGCGAGCGGAAGACATAAGACGTACCCAGGTTCGGGGCTCTCCGGAGAGATAACACCCCTAGTCCTGCCGAGTGTGGTTTATATGAAGATGGTATAAGCTTGCTCCTAGAGCTGTTTTGGGGAGGAAGGAAGGCAGGCTAGTGCATAGGCTACTCCTTCTCCGTGTGGGTGCATGTTCGTGTGTGTGTGTGTGTCTATGGCTCAAGAGTCAACCCTCTACATGGAGGAGCACTGGGGGGTCTGGTAGGCTGGCCCCCAGGGGTTACAATGGTAAAGCTACGAGGGCGCGGGGCCCCGGTGTCGGCATGTGGGAAGCTGGTGCTAGGGCTCGCTGGGTACCAGGGTACGCTGGGTTCTCTGGGCACGGGCCCCATGCGCAGAAGGCACAATGCCCCGTCTTGTCGTGCGTCTCGGAGTGGTGGAGTCGGCTCGGCCACAGCGGCGCGTCGCCTGGGCGCCGTCTGCTCCCGTCAGCGGGACGGGGGTGCACTGTATCCATGCCCGCGTTAGTCAGCGGGGTAGGTAGACCACTGTTGCCATACTCACCCCTTCATGGGGACTTTCCCCGCCGCACGCTTGGACGGGACGGGAGCTGACCCGTAGCTAGGTCGAGGGGTGTATTATGGTCATGCTTGTTCGTCTCTGGAGATTTGCCTTCTGGGAACCGGTCGGTATGCGCCAGCCGGCTGGCCGGGTTTCGATGCCTGGTTGGGTCGCGCTGGGAAGCCAGCCAGGTGCAAGCCGGATTGAGGGGCGCCGCCTGCCCCGATGTTTTTTGAAAAGATCTAGGTTCCATTGCCTATCCGGGGTCCAAACCCCCGACAGTAGTCCCCGAAGGTGGGACGGCTCGCCGGCTTCAAGCAAAGGGGCCTTCGCAGTCCCGCCCCCCCCTTGAGAAGGCGGCTGGGTCGATGAAGCTTGGGGCAGCCTTGTCCGGCAACACCCACTGTGTGCCAGCTTCCGGAAGTCGGATCGCGGCACCTTGGTACATGCGGGAAACCAAGGCGTCCGCCAAATCTTGGAGAGGAAGGCGCACGCCTCCCGTGGCCCGACGCATGTGCCACATGGCGAGCGGCGGCCAGAGAGGCCCTGCTAGGCCACGTGTGCGATGGGACGCGACCACAGGCTAGGCCCCGCCACGACGCGCCCTCGGCCCATGCGTGGGGATTGATTTCGGCTGCCGTGGATGGTTTCCCTTATCCATGTAATCCATTCGTGTTGGAAAACGTGCCCACATAATGCGGGGAAGTGGGAACGCGGGTGCAGCCAATTGCACTTCCCCACATCCGACCACGGTTATAAAATGGGCGTAGGGGCTGCGGAGAAGCTCACCCACACACCCCGAGCCTTGCTCTTCTCCTTCTCCCACTTCCGATCTTGCCTCAGCCGCAGCGCTCCACCGCTGCCCGCAGCGCTCCGCAGCTGCCTCAACTTCTTCCTTTTCCTTCTCGCTGTCATGCTTCTCTGCTGATGGCGCCACCTAAGGGGTCATGGGTGGGCTCCAAGGCCACGGAGGTGGACATCCAGTACCTCTGCAACACCATGCGGTTGCCGCCGGTGGCAGACCTGGCCGTGCGTTTGGTCAGGGAGGAGAGGGAGCCACAGCCATAGGAGGGCGAGCGTCTAGTCTTCCTCAGCCACTTCAAGCGCGGATTTGGCATCCCTGTGAGCGCCTTCTTCCGCGCATTCCCTTCTTTCTTCGGGCTCCAACCACACCATCTTGGCACCAACGCCATTCTGCAGCTCTCCGGTTTTGTGACGCTGTGTGAGGGCTACTTGGGAGTGGAGCCGTATGATGAGCTCTGGAGCCGCTTCTTCTTCCTCAAGAAGCAGCGGCCCGAGGCCGGGGTGATGTCTGACTACGGGGCCGCCGTCATCTCGATCTGGTCGAATGGGGCGTGCCCCAAGATGCTGGTGGAAGATTCTGACAACAAATGGTAGAACTCCTTCTTCTACGTGCGCAACGTCGATGGGGGTCCCGACGCCATAACTTGCCACAATTTGTCAATGAGAAGCCGGCCGCCAAAAATGAACTGGGGCCACATCTCCAAGAATCCACCGTAGGGGGTGCTGAACTTGTGCTGCTGGTTGCGGAGATGACGGTCCGCGATGGGCTGAAGGGGACGGATCTTGTCGCCGCCATCATCACGCGCCGAGTGCTACCGCTGGAGCACTGGGCGCACATCATTGGTTTGATGAGGGACCGGCGCTACCCGACCCGGATGTCGGCCCACCGGCTGTCGCTGGAGCAGGTGGCGGACCAGGTCAACGTCATCTCCAAGGCCGGGATGGCCCTCGAATGGCAATTTGGGAAGGTACCCTACTCCTGGGCTAACCCGGCACCATCGGTGAGTCCCTGGTCTCCATTCTTCACAACAACATAGCTACTCCTCCGTCCTGACGCGACAAGGGAGGCGCTGCTGCTTGCCATCCAACCCAAATGTGATGGGAAGAGGATGCAGGTACCGCCCGTCGAGCAAGCTGGCTCAGACGGGGAGGGGTCCTTCGTCGAGAACCTGGGGCCGCCTGAGACGAAGTTGGCTGGCGCCGAAGCCGGTGCGACGTGCCATACTGGTAAGTCTTTGCAACCAGGCCTCTTGCGGGACTGGCCGGATGACGACGGGGAGATGCTGACGGACACTGGCGGTGCAGCATCACCGAGGGGAGGAGATGGCAGCGTCAAACCCCTAAGATAGCTAAAGAAGATAGCCGGGGCTGGGTTGTCCCGTGGGCCGGTGGCAGCAAGCCGCCGGCACGGGGAAAACGCGATATCGTCGAAGCCGGCACCAAAACGCGTGGCAGAGGAGCCGCCTGCGCGTGGCAAGACGACCGGGAAGAAGGCGCGTCGGGTCGTCCCGGTTGCTCCATCGATGCTGCCCATCCCGACGGCGGTCGGGTGAGCATCCTGCGCCAGTTTCCTCATGCTGCTTGATTTTGCTTTTCTCATGTTATCTTTGCGATGCGGAGGGCGCCTCTTGACCTGGCGGTGGCGGCCGCCGGGCCCGCGTCCGGCATTGACCTTGTGTTCCGGAAGACCCGGAGCAGCATCATCGACCGGGTCGAGGTGTCGCCCGAGGAGGACCTTGGCATGGTCCGGGTGGACACCAAGCACGTGGCCTGGCGGAGCCGGAACAAAGCCGAGGAGGAGTTGGCGGCACACTCAGCCCGAGCTTGGGCCAGGGCCATGGAGGTGAGGGGGCAGGCCACCATGGATCCAGCTTGGCCGGAGATGCCAGAGGGCATGGAGCAGGCGGAGACGGTCATCGAGCCGCTGACAGAAGAGGGGCGCGGCCCAGAGCCGGCTGTTGACTACCCAAAGTTGGAGGGGATAGCCGTGGACACCCCACCACGGAACGACGCGGCCGAGGAAGGGCGCATTGCGGACGCCGCCCCCAATGGAGCACTGCAGGCGATGCCGGCTGGTGCGCCGGAGTTGACGCCAGCTGCGGAGGAGCCGGCAGGGAGTGAGCGTGCCTCGGTGGTTCTGCCACCGAGGGTTGCCGTGAACCCGTTGCAGGGGCCAGGAAGCAGCCCCGTCGCCGGGTCGCAGCAAGCCCGGGCCGGGTCTAGCGTGCAGGAGGAGGAGGTGATGGACGCCATGCGTCAGCTTCTTCGCGGGCGCGCGGACCGGCTTCAGGCCTTCACCTAGAGTGAGCTGGAGCGGGCGCGGGAGCTGGAGCACTCTGTGATTGTATGTTTCTTGCCTGTCTTTTCGGCTGGTCAGTGGGGGCGCGCTAGCACACCCACTTGATGTAGCCCCCGAGATTCGAGCCAACTATGAAGTAGTTGGGTCGAATCTTAAAAAATGACTTTGCGATTTGTGCTAATCCTTGCTTTCATGCAGCACCTGGATGGCCTCTGAGTCGGCATTCACAACCTGCTTATGTTTCGCGTGTTCCTAGTGGGGGCGCGCTAGCGCACCCACTAGCTATAGCCCCCGAGATTCGAGCCAACTATGAAGTTGTTGGGTCGAATCTTAAAGGTGTTTTTCTTCTTTTCTTCCGGCATCTTACATGAAACTTTTACACGGCCGAGGTGCTGGATCTCCGAACCCGGCTGGTCAAAGCCAGCCAGCAGCGCGACTAAGCGGTTGTCGACAACGGCCAGCTCCGGGCCGAGGTGGAGCGGCTGAAGGCAGATGCCCAACAGGCGGAGCTCACCATGCTGGGAGGCGAGCACGATAAGGCGGCCGTCATGAAGGACAAGGAGCTGAAGGCGTCCATCAACAAGTGCGCCGAGCTTGAGAAGGCGCTCGAAGCCCGCGGCCGTGCGGCGGACTTGTAGCAGCACGATATGTTGTGCGAGGCGCAGCATCTCGACGAGACCTTCGCTAGTAATTGCTTTCCGTAAGTTTCTAGCAGCACGATATGTTGTGCGAGGCGCAGCATCTCGACGAGACCTTCGCTAGTAATTGCTTTCCGTAAGTTTCGTTGGGTTGTAAGCCGGCGGAGTCTTCTACACGGCTGACTGTTTCCCTTCTTTTATTCGTCAGAGTATTTCCCGGGCACGCAGGAGACTCCGGACCAGGCCATGCGCGACCACCGATTTGCCCAGACGGATGCACGCCGCCTAAACCTTCCCGGAGGTCATGCATGCCACCGAAGCCCGCTTGAAGGCCATCGACGAGCAGATGGCGAGGCTGCCCGAGGCCGGATTGGGCATGGTGGCGGTCGTTTGGCCGGGTGCTGTTGAGCCAAACAATATCACGGGGCTGGCGCACGGGCTGGAGGCGGGACAGACGCGGCTCCATGAGTGGCGTGCTTCTGCAGCCCGTGCTGGCGCAGTCTTGGCACTGCGGTTCTTCATGTCTTGGTACCCAGCTCTGAACCTAGACTAGCTGGCGGCTCAGCGAGCCGGTGTGGAAGCCCAGCTGCAGGTGGAGGTAGGCCGGACTGATGGTGGGCCAGCCACCTCGCCTTGTTCCCTGCGCTTGGTGAGTTCCAGGAGGAACTGACGGAGGACGACGAGGTGGTGCCACCCGACAACTTTGGTCTGGTGCTCGACGACACGAACGACAACTCCAAGGAGTCGGGCCCTTATACGGATGCCGAAACCGGGTTGGACGACACCGGCATCTCGGCGGACCCGGAGGCCAACGCGGAGGAGCCGGGTCGAGCTGGTGCCGGCGCGAAACCGCGGCCAACACGGAGGAGCCGGTGAGCGCGCAACCTGACGTGGCTACCGCCTAAAGCCGCCCTGTCTCGTTATCATTCTTTTGAACTTTGTTAAGTCGCAAGTCCACCCACTTGGGGTGTAAAGTGAATGTAATGAACTACGGCCAAGGGCCTTTTGTTTTTGCAATGTAAATTTATTTGCGAGTATTTGTGCTTTTGCTCTCTTCTTTTAGTCCTTTTCTTGCTTGCAGCTTCTTTAGACCTCTCCCCTACGAGTCGAACAGCCGGGTTCTAGTCCGTGACAAGGGGTTCGAACTTGGGAAAGGGCACGCAATACTTAGGCTTTTTTCAAAGGTTGAGCGTGAAGCCGTTTGGCTGGTTGGCGGCAGGCGGCGAAGCTGGCTGGCGCACAGCCGTTTGTGCGGCAACTTAATGCTGTGAGGCAGAATTGACCAATCCGACCATTCCATCTTAGCGGATTCCCGCATGCCGGTGCTTTGGCCCGTGAATCTCGTCGGCCAAAGAGCCGAAGCCGGACTGCGGCTTGGGGCGAATGGAAGGGCCTTGGAGACTCGGACACCCCGAAATGGACTAACGGGGAACCGACACGGCAATGGAAAGCAAAAAAATTACAAGGGAGTGCGAGGCACAATAATTGATAGGATAAGGTAGCCCCGAGTGTCATTCAGGGGTCATGTTGTCTTGCATTAAACTCAAAAGGTAGCGATACATACGTGCATATGGCTAACTGTAAAACGGGCGGAGGAGTTCTGCATTCCAGGGCCGGCTTATTTCTTCGTCGGCCGTGTCTCTCTTGCGCTTGTTCGGCTTGCATGCGTCTATGAGGTAGTAGGCGTTGTGATCACATAGGGCTTTGCTGATGTTGAAGGGGCCCTCCCATGGGGAGGCCAACTTGTGCTGGCCGTCTTGCTACTAAACGAGCCAGAGTACGAGGTCGCCCCCGCAGAATGCGAGGGGCTTGATCTTCTTGGTGTGGTAGTGGCATAGGTTCTACTGGTAGATGGCTGATCAGCTGAGGGACAAAAGGCATGCTTCTTCGAGTAGGTCGACACCATCTTCGCGGGCTTGCTTGACTTCTTCTTGTATCTACATGGTGACTCGTGGCGAGTAGAACTCCAAGTCGGTTGGGATGATTGCTTCGGCTTCGTAGATGAGGAAGAAAAGGGTGAACCGGGTTGACCGGTTTGGTGTTGTCTGGAGCCAGAGAACTTTCGGCAACTCATCGAGCCAGCTGCCGGGTGAGAAGACAAGGGGCTCGACAAGCCGAGGCTTGATGCCTGCCAGAATCAGACCGTCGGCCCGCTCAACCTGGCCGTTGGACTGGGGACGGGCGGTGGAGGCCAAGTCGAGCCGGAGCCGGATGGGGAGGGTGCCGCATTCCAAGAGATCTAGGATTGGTTGGGCCCAAGACGGAGCTGTCACCACCCTAAAGACGGCCACATGGATATGATCCGAGACAACAGCCCCTGAGCCGGGGTTGGCAGCCCCCGGGGGTTGGGGACAGCGGCCGCATGGTTGGAGGTAGCAACCGCTAGGACCAGGTTGGCAGCCCCCGGGACGGACTCGGCAGCCCCCGAGCTGGAACCAGCAACCCTGGCAACTAGGTCGGGATCTTCAGAGTTGGGTGGGGGAGTTGCGGGACCGTCCGGGATGAAGATGGACTCGGAGTCTGGAGATGGCTTGATGGACGTCTTGTGCAAGTGCTCGAGGGAGACGCCATATGGAATGGCAGCTGGAATGGGCCTATCTTGGCAGCGTGCCAGCGGACTCGTTCTCCGTGTGGGGCACGTGGAGGAACTCACAGCCGTCGAAATAGCTGGGAAGCTACTGATCCAAGAAGCGGTAACTGGCCATGTTGGTGTCTCTGGTGTCCCATTTGTCGAAGCTTGGTGTACCACTAGGTTTGAGTCGCCGTAGCAGAGGATGCGCCAGATGCCGATTTGTTTTGCCAGCTAGAGGCCGTGCGCAAGTGCTTCATATTTGGCAACGTTGTTGGAGGCGGCAAAGTGGATCTGCAGCGCGTAGCAAATCCGGTCGCCCTAGGGGGAAGACAACACAATGCTGGCTCCCAAGCCGGACCGCATCTTGGAGCCGTCAAAGTGCATGCACCAGTGCGTCAAGTCATGTGGCGGCGGTAGTTACTGGCTCTCCGTCCAGTCAACCAAGAAGTCGGCCAGCGCTTGTGACTTGATGGTGGTACGGGGCTCGTAGAGGATCATGTGGCTAGCCAACTCGATGGCCCACTTGGGAACCCGGCCAGAGGCATCCCGGTAACCTATGATCTCATCGATGGGGGCCGAGCTGACCACAGTGACGACATGCTCCTGGAAGTACTGCTTCAGTTTCTTGGCGGTGAAATATAGGCCATAACACATCTTCCGGTAGTGCGGGTAGTTCTGCTTGGAGGCGGAGAGCACCTCGCTCAGGTAGTAGACCGGGCGGTGGACACCCTGGATCTTGCCTTCTTCTGGACGCTCGACCACCAGCACCGTGCTGACCGACCACGAGGTGGCCGTGATGGTGGAGAGCATGCGCTCGAGATCCCAGAACGCTTCGTCCGCCTGGTCATTCCACTCAAATGACGATGTCTTCTTCATCAGCTGATATAGGGGCAAGGCCCTCTCGCCCAACCGGCCGAGGAACCGGCTGACCGAGGCCAAGCAGCTGGTAAACTTTCGGAGATAGCGCCACCGGGTTGGCCTGCGCATGCACTCGCTGGCATTGATTTTCTTCTGGTTTGCTCAATGCCGCGCTCCGAGACGGGGAAACCGAGCAGCTTGCCGATTGGCACGCTGAACACGCAATTCTCTGGGTTGAGGTTGATCTCGTATTCGCGCAGATTGGCGAAGGTCTCCTTCAGGTCGTCAAGGAGCGTGAGGTGCTGCTTGGTCTTCACCACGATGTCGTCGACGTACGTGTGAATGTTGCGGCCGAGTTGCTTCAACAAGCATTTCTGCATGCAGCGCTGGAAGGTGGTGCCGGCGTTCTTCAAGCCGAACGACATGGTAATGTAGCAGTACTCCCTGAAGGGGGTGATGAAGGACGTCTTCAGGGCGTCAGCCGGGTCCATCTTGATCGGGTGATAGCCGGAGTAAGCGTCCAGGAAGGACAAGAGCTCACAGTCGGCCGTGGAATCAATCACTTGATCTATCCGAGGCAGGGCAAAAGGATCCTCGAGGCAGACCTTGTTCAGGCTGGTATAGTCTATGCACATGTGGCAGGTGTTGTTCTTCTTCAAAACGAGGATTGGGTCGGCCAGCCACTCGGGATGCAACACTTCCATGATGAAGCCTGCTGGGAGCAATTGGGCTACTTCTTCACCAATGGTTCTTCTCTTCTCTTCAGAAAAATGATGTACCGGTTGACGGACAGGCTTGGCATCCTTGCAAACGTGTAGTTTGTGCTCGGTGTACTTCCTCGGAACACCCGGCATGTCCTTTGGGGACCATGCAAAGATATCTTGATTCCCACGGAGGAAGTCGACAAGCTCGCCTTCCTATTTGCTGTTGAGGCGGGTGCCCACAATAACGTACTGGCTGCAGATGGGGTTTTCCAGGTTGAGTTGGACCTTCTTGGTGTCCTTGGACGGCTGGAATGAAGCTTCGCCAGCCGACTTCTTGGGGGGGGGGGGCGCCGGCACGGTCTTATGCTCGCCGACTAGCGCCACAATCCGGTCGAGCTGGCGCCTCTCTTCGGTTATGACCAGGTGAAAGGATCGATACGGTCGACTAGAGGGGGGGCTGAATAGGAGACTCCAAATTATAATATTTCTTGTCAATTTTAAGGCTTAGCGGATTAATAGGGTTCACTCGATATGCAACTAGGTGAATGCAACCTATATGACAAGCAAAATCCAAGTTAAATATGCTAGGCAACAAACTAAGTAGCAAGCCAACAAGCATATAAAGCAAAGTAAGGTGCGGGAAAAGATTAACCACAAGTGAGACGAGGACGCGGATTTTATCCCGAAGTTCACTCTTCCTTGGGGAAGAGCTACTCTCCATTTGGAGCGGTGCCGGAGCCAAAGCTTGCGGAACGCCACCGAAGGCTCACCATAATCTCCTTCAAGTCACCCAACAGATGAGGCTCGAATTACTCGGGGTTGGTCTTGAAGGCGACCACCACACCATTACAAACTTCTCCGGAGCATACCACAAGCAAGGAAACTTCCGGAGGAACCTCTAACCGCCTAGGAGCCCAAGCTCCAAGAGCAAAAAGTCAATGGGGAAGAAATGTTGCGGGGAACGTGATTTGGTTTGGTCAAGATGTAGATCGGGTCTTGCTCTCCCAATCCCCAAAGTTTTAAGAAGTTTGGGTGGAGGGATTGAGAGTATTGAGCAAAATGAGGTGTAGCAATGGTGGAGATTAACAAGACATTAGGGTTAGGGGTTGGAGGTGGAAGAAGGGCTTTATATAGTGTTCTTCGCCGAATGGGGAAATCTGCCCGTTGGACCCCGTGCGCACGGGCTAAGTCAGCCCCGTGCGCACGGGGTACTTAGAGAGTTTCACACCACCCTGTGCGCACGGGGGTCAAAAGAACCCATGCGCACGGGGTACCCAGAGAGTTTACACAGTATCCCGTGCGGACGGGGTACTCAGAGAGTTACGCAGTCCTCCGTGCGCATGGGGGTCCAAATACCCCGTGCGCATGGGGTACCCAGTAACTTTTTGTCACAAACTTTCCGAGTACCACAAGCACACACACTAGGATTTTAGGTGGTAGGAGTGGGTAGGCTAAGTGTATATAGTTCGGCAATGGTATTCCCACACAACTTTCGTCCACACAAACCCCTCTTAATAGTGCGGTCATTCCTACGACTCGAAACGAACCAAAAACTAAACATTCGATGCGTCGGAAGACCACGCCTTTGACCTTTTTGAATTGGGGGGTCGCACATCTCCATCACGGAGCACTTGGAACAAATTCCTAAGATAAACTTTAGTAACCTATACTAGTTCAACTAACCACATTGTCATCACACCAAAATATAGTATAAGCGGCACTTGCACTTTCAATCTCCCCCTTTTTGGTGCATTGATGACAACGTGATTAGAGCATGGCATAGAGGATCAAAAGATTGAATAGCCAGGGGACAAATAATGATCATGGTAGCTCCCCCTATATGTGTGCCCGGATGAAATGAATGCTTGAGAATGCATCAAGTACACACATAGGAGGCTCCCCCAAGATCATTATTGTCAAGACATGAGATCAACATAGATCATTATTGTCAAGACATGAGATCTCATGAAATGGTGTGGTGAGCAAGTATTGTGAGACACATAATAAGCAAGATATGATCATAGAAATAAGTTCAATAATAAAGCTAGAGTCTCACAAGCATAACTGAGTAGCTCTCACAACCACACAAGCGGAAAGTAAATAGGAGTATCTCCAGCCAGCTAAAACCAACCAACAATAAGAAACACGAGGCTTGAGATCTCAACACACACTAAGAACACACCCACGAACACAAACACCCACCACTTCTCCCCCTTTGTCATCAAGACAACAAAAAGGAGACAAATGGTGACCCACAGACCCACTTGACAAGGGGAAGAGCACTCGAGGCATCATCATCATCATCACCATCAAAGCGCCATCCTGCCATCGGAAAGGATCGAGCTGTAGCCTCACTGTCTTGGTCCTCTGACCCTGGGCTGACCACCTCACCAGCTGCAGCCCTCGCTGCCTTTTGCTCACGCCTTACTAGCTTCTCCCGGTTGATCTCCTTAATCTGACGGCGCTAGATTGACTGGCACATCTTGAACATGTTGCTCAAGGTATTGAACAGGGACTTCTTTTCTCCCGTGGCAAAGACGGCCTCAGAACCAACGGATTTGGCCTTACCACGAGGGATCCATGTAGTGGAGGACATGCCCGGAGTGTAAGTAGAACGATCCTCAGGCCTAGGGTTGCGCCCCTTATTGATAGGCACATATGGAGCAGGAGCAGCTGGGGTCCAGTTGGAGTTGCACTACTAGAAAAAGGGCTATAGATGGGATTGACACTAATGGCGCACCAGACAAGCGGTGCGCCATTAGTATATACTAATGGCACACCACCTTCTGATACGCCATTAAAGTTGAAACTAGTAATGGCGCACCAGGCGCATGGTGCGCCATTAGTATCAATTTTTTTAACTAGTGCGCCTGTCCAAACATACTAATGGCGCATCCAGACACAGTGCGCCATTACTAGTTGTAACTAGTAATGGCGCACCTGGCCCAGGGTGCGCCATTAGTATCAAAAAAAAATTTAACTAGTGCGCCTGTCCAAACATACTAATGGCGCATCCAGACACAGTGCGCCATTACTAGTTGTAACTAGTAATGGCGCACCTGTCCCAGGGTGCGCCATTAGTATTAATTTTTTTTAAACTAGTGCGCCTGTCCAAACATTCTAATGGCGCATCCAGACACAGTGCGCCATTACTAGTTGTAACTAGTAATGGCGCACCTGGCCCAGGGTGCGCCATTAGTATAAAAAGTTTTTTTTAACAAGTGCGCCTGTCCAAACATACTAATGGCGCACTACCAGAAGGTGCGCCATTAGTAACCTGGATTACTAATGGCGTATCTAGAGTTGGTGCGCCATTAGTATGTGGGCAGCAACAAGATATTTTGGACAGCCTCTCCTACCCACACTCACTTTCTCCCCACTTCATTCTCTCCACCTCCTCCTTGTCTCGGGTGCCTCCTCTTTTTCACCTCATTTCCACCATAGATTCATTCAATTTAAGTGGTTAAATTACCTTGTTTTGATAGGTAAGTAAGGGGGGAAGCTATATTTATGTTGTTCTCCCTACAACAATGTGCACATGCACTTTTTATGGCCTAGCTAGATCTATGTATGTTTGTGGTGTTGCATATGTTTGTGGTGTTGCATATGTGTTTGTGTTTGGAGGTGTACCGGTATTTGAAATGCGATAGTTGCCAATATTTTGCCGGAATGTTGATTCATTTCCGTTTCGGCGAGAATTTTGGCATTAAGCATTCTTTTTGGTCCTATTTTTAGGGAAAGTCATGCCAAATTTTTTGTTGGTTCTAAAATATCGTTTTGCTCTACCCCGCAGGCGACCATGGTCCGCATGATGACCGAAGGCATCGTGAATAGGTTTTTGAGGTCCGTGAAGGCCGAGATGCTTCAAAAGAACGAGACAGAGATAAGATGTCCGTGTCGAAGATGCAAGCTGAAGAGCCTTATTGCGGACCCGGAATCCTGGCAGGTGCGGGACCACCTGCTCTTGCGTGGTTTCATGGATGGCTATCGGTGGCAAGGTGATGAAGATGACTACGAAGTCGTCCATGGGGGCCGGGCAAGAAATGAGGAAGGGCAGCAAGACAACCACCGCGGCTCGGGCGGGCGAGAAGACGAAGAATCCCCAGGAGATGATCACGACGGTGATGTTGTACACAGTCATCATGTAGAAGATGCAGGACATGATGATGAGGAAGATGCCGGAGCAGACGACGGGCATGATCATGAAGATGATGATGCCGGCGGAGCAGACGACGCTGGACCATCGATGGGCTGGGTGCAGGACCCTCATATTCAAGAGCTGCTTCTCAAGCAGACGGATAACGCAAGAGCTGCCGCCCGAGAGAAAGCCAAGATGGATCAACTTGAGTTAGACGCGGTTACTCCATTGTATGAAGGATGCAGGCCCGAGGATACCCACCTGAAAGTAACGCTCATGGCTCTGGAGATGAAGGTAAAACACAAAATGACCGACGCATGCTTCAACGAGAACATGTCATTCTGGCACGAACGTCTTCCCAAGGGGAACAAGTGCCCGACCAGTTTGGAGGAGGCGAAGAAAATCGTGTGTCCTCTGGATTTACCGCACGTGAAATACCATGTGTGCATGAACAATTGCATCATTTATCGGGACGAGCACGCAGAGTCTACCATATGTCCGGTGTGCGGCGTCACTCGATACAAGAAGAGGAAGAAAGCTCCTCAAAAAGTGGTGTGGTACTTTCCGATCACTCCTCGTCTGCAGCGGTATTTCGCGGACCCTAAGGTAGCAAAGCTCCTGCGTTGGCACGCGGATAGGGAGGAGAAGAAGCGAGAAGATGATGCAAATGATCCGGAGATAGATAAAAAAGACAAGATGCTGAGTCACCCTAAGGATGCGAGCCAGTGGCAAGCGTTGAACTTCGAAGACCTAGAATTTGGGAACGATCCAAGGAACATCGTGCTGGGCGTGAGCACGGATGGAGTCAATCCGTTTGGCAGCCAGAGAAGCACACATAGCACCTGGCCTGTGTTTGTGTGGATGTACAACCTTCCCCCCTGGTTGTGCATGAAGAGGAAGTACATTCACATGAGTATGCTAATTGAAGGACCGAAAAAACCAGGGAACGACATCAATCTGTATCTAGGGCTGCTGAAAGAGGAGCTTGACACGCTGTGGAAAACGCCAGCCAATACGTGGGACGCCGCAGAGAAAGAATATTTCCCTATGAGAGCCGCGCTGCTCACGACGGTGCACGACTATCTCGGTTACGGATATCTCGCGGGGCAGGTGGTCCACGGATTTTCTGGATGCGTCAAGTGCATGGATGACACAACGTATCGCCAGCTAGATAGAGATCCCGGGTCTTCGAAAACCGTGTTCATGGGACATCGAAGGTGGCTTCGCGACGATGACCCGTGGAGAAAACGCAAGGATCTATTCGATGGTGAAACCGAAACCCGAGGATGCCCGCGTACGAGGAGCAGCGAGGAAATAGACGAGCTGTTGAAAAATTGGAAAGACTGCCCACTGCCGGGAAAGAAGCAAAAGGCGCCAGAGCCGAGAAAGAAGCGAAAGGCGCCAGAGCCGCTGCTGAAGGTATGGAAAACGAGGTCTGTTTTCTGGGACTTGCCGTACTGGAAGATCCACCGTGTGCCTCACAGCCTTGATGTCATGCATATCACGAAGAACGTGTGCGAGAGTCTGCTTGGTACCCTGCTCAACATGCCAGAGAGGACCAAAGATGGGCCGAAAGCAAGGGCAGACTTGAAATCAATGGGCATCAGGCAGGAGCTTCACGCTATATATGATGATGATGATGATGATGATGATGATGATGAGGCGAAGCAGGACACGGAAAGTCGTCGCAAAGGCAAAAAGGCCAAGAAGACCGGAAATGACTACCCTCCCACGTGCTTCACTCTAAGTCAGGAGGAGATCGAGCAGTTTTTCACCTGCCTCGTAGGAGTAAAACTTCCTTACAGTTACGCGGGGAAGATAAGCAGATACCTAGACCTAGCGAAGCTGAAGTTCAGCGGGATGAAGTCTCACGACTGTCACGTGCTGACGACGCAGATACTTCCAGTTGCAATCCGTGGGATCATGGACGCGCACGTCCGTGAAATGCTATTTGGCCTATGCAACTTTTTCTATGTCATCTCTCGGAAGTCTGTTGGCGTGAGGCAACTCAGAAGGCTACAGGAAGAGATCGTGGTGATACTATGCGAGCTTGAGATGTACTTCCCGCCCGCATTCTTCGACGTTATGGTGCATCTGCTGGTCCATATCGTGGACGATATCATCCAACTCGGGCCGACGTTCCTACACAGCATGATGCCGTTCAAAAGGATGAATGGTGTCATCAAAGGATACGTTCGCAACATGTCACGTCCAGAGGGAAGCATAGCCAGGGGCTTTCTGACCGAAGAGTGCATCTCCTACTGCACGAATTATCTAGGCATCGAGAACCCCGTTGGTCTGCCCGTCAACAGGCACCTCGGCAGGCTCGCTGGATGGGGTCACCGTGAGGGTCGCCGCGAAATGCATGTTGACTTCGAGGGTCGACTCGCCGACTTTGAAAGAGCAAACCTAGTCGCGCTACAACACATAGACGTGGTCGATCCTTGGGTGGTAGAGCACAAAACCTTTATTAAGAAGACGTACAATGACCGAGGCCAACAGAGGACGGACGGAGATATACTCAAAGAGCACAACTCATGTTTCACGCGTTGGTTCAAGCAGAAGCTTCTGTCGTACCCTTTACATGAGGATTCTTCCGCGGAAGAACAACTCATATTCGCCTTGTCACAGGGCGCCGAGCACAACCTGATGACCTATGAGGCGTACGAT
>NC_057814.1:300010585-300026748 GCF_018294505.1 Triticum aestivum | reverse complement strand
CGCCGCCCCGCCGCCCCGTCGTCCTCGTCTCCTCCCGGACCTCGTCGCACCACCACCAACATCCACAGCGTCGACGTCTTCGTCCCCGACGACGCCCCCGTCTTCTACGCCCGCAGGTACCCCATCCAAATCACCCCCGCCTCCATTTCCCACCTCTCCCTCTCTGCTCCTAATACAACAATCTGTCCCTATGCGAGCAACCATGATTGATGAGGGGGGATTAGTACATTAGAAAATCAAGAGGCCAGGGGTGATCCTCCTTTTTTTAAAAGAAAATCAAGAGGCCCACGAGAAAATCACAGGGAGAAGCTAGTTGGTCATGTTGTAACCGTAAACAGGTCAAAAATCATGGTCATGTTGTAACCATGCATATATGTAGCTCAGAGAAAGGGGGAACATCAAATCATCCATTGTAGGAAGAGGAGCCATCGCCATGATAGTTATTTGTTTCTCTATCTAGCACAAATTGTTTATCACCAGATAGTTTAGGCATTTCTATAGATTAATGAAAGAATGCAAAAGGATGAGACATATATAGGCTTCAGATATCTAATTCGTGACTCCCAGAAAAGTAGAGCAAAAATTTGGTGTGGCGAATGGTTAAATGCCTGTTAACCACCAAACTAAACTACTAGTGTGGCAACTAGAAATTAAGAGATGCAAAAAAATCGCTGGTGCACTTTGCCTGAATTTTGCCATGGCAACTACTACAGAATTTTGCCATGGCAATTACTCCAGAATTTGGCCATGTCAAAAACTCGTAGAGATTCTATCCATGGCAACTACTCATAGCAAAGTCTGCCATGGCAACTTTCATAAAAACATTCAGTTTGCCATGGTACTTGAAATAAGTTTGACATGTTGTGGAAATTTCAGACTTTGCCATGTTTTACATTTGCCGTGTTTTTAGCTAAGAGCAATCCTACATTTGCCATGTGACCATGGTCCCAAGATTTGCCATGGCAAAAGATTGTAGCTGTGTAAACAAAAAAAAGGTGGCAAAATGTTTGTTTGTTCTGTAAAATAGCATGGCAAATTTTTATCTAAGAGTTTGTTCTATTTGTATTTATCTAAAGATTAGCATGGCAATTTTCTACATGGCACAATCTTTTAGCATGGCAAAATATAGAATGATAGCATCCTAATTTTTTCATATGGCAAATATGAAGAAAAGCATCAACTTATACCTGAGGAAAAAATCTGAAGCTAGTGACCTGTGCAAAAAACAGAAAATTAAAAAATCAACGGCTAATATTAACTCAGTAGTGTCTTAAAATTTCTCAATTTTGTTTGCCAAAAAATAACCTCTGGGTGTAATGAGCAGATAATGAAGAACATATTTGTGTTTCCAAGTAAATACAGTACCTCCTGCTGTAACTGCTGAGTTCTGAGACAGCACTCTTTTCTTTTAATTTTCAGAACATTTACAGTCTTGCTCACTACTCTGATTCTTCTTTATCAGTGGATGCAAAGTCAAAAACAAGAGCTTTTAGGACTTCATGTTTTGAAACCAGTTAAATCATATAGTTTCTGTTATTTTTTCTCATGATCCTGTTCTCTGAACATATTAGCTGGAAGCATCACATAGTTTATTAGCTTTTTACAGACAAGTGTGCTTTGATTTTTGTTTAAGATTGCAGCTATCTTCATGTTGTTTGTTCCATAAATATTCTTATATACCATCAAAATAACTTCTGTTAATTATGTTCAGTACTGATGAATTTTTCATTGACTATTTTGAACACTGTCATTCTCAAGTTAAGTTTGTACTCTGTAACCTCATAACCTCATAAAGAGCAATATATTTGTTTGGCTGTCTTCTGTTAACAATATTTACCAATGTTCTTTCATGTGCAATTAGTTTCATTACACTGAAAACTAAGTTTCTGATTTATTTTGTTATACAAGTGTATTTAGTTACTTACTTACTCCTGGTAGCTAATAAGTGGTTACTGTTTGGACTTTGGTGGTGTATGTGTAAAAAAAGAGTAGCAAATAAAAAAAAGCAGTAGCAAATTAAAAAAACAATAGCAAAAAATTAGGTATAAAAACAGTAGCAAATATAGGTAGGGCAATTTTGTTTAGGTAGAAAAAACAGTAGCTACAATTTGTAAAAAGCATGAGCAACTGAAAAATCATCCTGAAATATAGCTAGGACAAACTTCAGTCTTTTTTTTGTTTGTAACAGAAACTACAGTAGTAAATATTTCCTGAAGTAAATATTTTCAGTCATTACAAATATGATACTGCTTGGAGATGATACTGCTTGGAGATGATACTGCTTGGTGTATTTTCCATGTTGTGATGGAGGCCTTTTTTTGCCTTGTCCACCCAAGAGGCCCTTGAGTTTGTCGGAATGTCGATTAACTTCCGTTCCGGCAAATTCGGGTACTCCATATGTCCTATTTTCAGCAAAGGTCATGCTGAAATTTTCCGTGAATTTTAGCATGACTTTGCTAAAAATAGGACATATGGGGTACTTGTGACTAATGCATGGGCCGGGGTATCTTAGTAGGTAATTAAGTAGGATCAAGTGCCCCGGCGTACTTGTGACTAATGCATGGCTTTTAGGGTGCCTCGGTGTCGATAAAAACTGAAATGATGAAAGCTTAGGCTTTTAGGGTGCCTCGGCGTCGAAAAACCCTCAATGATAAAAGCTTAGCTTTTAGGATGCCTCGGTGTCGACAAACCCTAAATGATGAGACCATGATCTTGTACCTTGACAATAACCAACTTTTTGACCAAACTTTGTTCCTATTTAGAGAGAAACATGGCCAACAACGATGAGGCCGGGGGTTCGGGCGTCGACAAGCCATTCTGGAAGCTGTCCCAGGAGATGGAGGAACAACCTCACTTGTATGAGGACGCCGCCTTCCCCACCGATCCTGAGACCACTGATGGTACCGCCGAGGATGACCCCACTGATGCCACCACTGATGGTGCCGCCGAGGATGCCACCACTGATGATGGCGGCGCACGCACAGATGGCAGCCATCCGAAGAGGCAACGGAAGGACCGGCGCCCGACCGTGCTTCGCACCCTCAAGGAGGAAGTTACTGAAGTGGACTCCGACAGGAATCCAACGGCGCCCGAACGAATAGTCAAGGGGTACTCGCTTCAGCTCGGGTGCATTCTCCGGAGCACCGTCTCGATCAACACCGAGAACCTGAGGCATCCTGACCGAGGGAATTTGCGCAACCTCCTCTTCACGAAGCTGCACGAACGATACAAGTTCCCCGCTGAATTTGAAAACACAAGCCTCAAAAGGAATAAAGTGAACAATGCTGCCCTCACGAAGATGAGCAAGGCCCTGGCTACTTGGAAAAGCAATGTGAAGAGAATGATCGAGAAAGGTGAGAGTTATGAGAAGATCAAGGAGAAAAATCCTTCGATCACCGAAGATGACTACAACGACTTCAAGATCAATTGCTCGAGCACCGCACACTCCGAATCAAGTAAGTGGGGGAAAGAAATGCGGGAGCTGAACTTAGGGGAACACACACTCGGTCCCGGCGGTTACAGAGTGGCGGAGCCTATATGGGACAAGGAGGAGGCGGACCGTGCCGAGCAAGGCCTAGCGCCCCTCTTCGATAAATACGGTGACAAGCAGACCAGGAACTTTGTCAGGGCCCGGTACAAGAAGGACCCGAAAACAAAGGAGCTTACCACGGATCCAAAGACCAGGGCGCTTGAGCTTGTTCTGGTAAGGAATACACCCCCTCGTAATTAGCTCCATATGGTTGCATTCTAATTAATGAAGCCAAATTTCTAAATGGTTCACATTCCTTCCACAGGCGACTGAAAGCAGTAGCGCGGGGTCGACTAAGAGCAACCCTTGGGACACCACTCTAAATAGGGCGTTGAATGTAATGAAGAACAAGGATAAGCTCAGTAAGCCGACGTCAGCTGGTCGTGTGGCCGGCAAAGGATTGTCGACAAAATGGTCGTCATACTATGACACTGCTGGGCGAAAGGAGAAAAAGACCAGCTCGGAAAGCCAGGCGCGCGAGGTTCAAGAACTCAGGGCACAGGTGGCACGGATTCCGGAGATTGTCCAAGAGCAAGTGCAACAACAACTCGGAGCGACGATCACCGCCATTGTGCCTACCTTGATCCAGGGGATTAGTGCGTGGATTGCGGGCGGCCAACAGGGGCCGCCTCCGATTCCTAGCTTCACGGCCAGCAACTCGCAGAACGCGATGGCGGGGCCATTGGTGTCTCCGGCGGAGCCGGCATTGGTGTCTCCGATGTCGGCACGGGAGCTTAATGCACCCGGGTGTACGCCGGCCGGCACCTCTGCAGCAAGCGGCCCCTCCGTCAACTGCACGCCCGCCGTTGGCGGTGCCTCGACATTAGCCGAGCTCGACGCCATTATCACGGTAACTAATTAAGCCTCTCTCGGCCGAGGACTTCATCTCCTTGCCTTTGACTGGGCATCCCTAACGCCCTACATGTTTTCGCAGGGCGCCGCCGACGTTCCGTGCACTCTCCTGCACTTCGTGAACAACGAGTTGGTCGATGTCGCCAAGGGCAAAATCGTTCAACCGGGCAACCCCTTGTTCCACGGTACCCAGATGCCACCCAACTTGTTTAGGATTCAACTGGTTCGGGTGCTGCCAGGCTGCGATGAGGTGTTACCTCCGATTCGAACCATGGGGGCCGACGATGATGACGTGATGAACCTCAGCGCCTACCTGAGCTGGCCCCTGCTTTGGCCGAAGAGCCAGATTCGTGTGGGGGCGGGGGACACCACCCCAAAGACAACACCGCCAGTCGTGCCGGCGCCAAGTCGGCCCCATGGCAAGACCGCCGCAACGGTGCCGGACATCCCTATGCCACTGGATCCAAACATGCATATGGCACAGGATCAGAACGACGACGACGACGATACATTTGCCAACATCGATCAGTACTTTGCCGATCATGGGGATGGTGGCGACTTCATGGGGCCTCCTTCTCAAGAACCCAACCCAACAAAAGACGTGTGCGATCTAGCTGGTACCGCGGAGAAGCCAAGTTGCAACAGGCGTCGTCTGCAGTTCAGCTCTCAGGAGACGCCTCCAGCTGCCGACTTCACCGAGCCTCAGATAGGCGAGGTGCCAAATATGATCAGCCCCAACACACTCAAGAAGGCGGTCTGTGAGCAGAACTTGGTCCCATTACAGGAGATCAAGAAGAAGGCACGCAAAAGAAAGACTAACAAGGGTGCGGGCCAGCCGGCACCGAGTACGATCCGTGCTCAGGACGGGCCACCTTCAACTGCGGATATCTCGAGGAGGGTGCATGTGGCGGGTAGGCCGATGCTACCGAGAAATATGCTCGATGCTGCAACCGGTGCTATGCGGAGTCTGCATGACAGTGTTCTTTCTTTGGAGAAGCGGCGTCTCCGAGAGAAGGATGTGGCATACCCGGTTTTCGCGGCCAAGGTGCCAGAGGGCAAGGGCTTTGTGGATAACTCCATCGGGGGTACGATCGTCCTGCGGTTTGATGACATCCACGCTATGTTGAACCTTCATCTGCTGCACTACACCTTCGTTCGGCTATTTTCGCTGAGTATGGAGATGCGGATCATTCGCGACAAGACCCCGGACATCGTGATAGTCGACCCCTTCTACATGCGTGCCAAGATCTTGGGCAGCGCTGGGGACCGGCAAGTCGCGAGTTCTTACCTCGAAGGCGTCATTCTGGCAAACCAAGATAAGGACAACTTCCTCGTGCCTTACTTTCCCGAGTAAGTCCTCCCCTCAACCACCCCGTAACATATGAATTCTTAGATTTCGATCGTTTTTCTTTTAACATTCCGTGTTTTCGGTAGTGACACACATTGCACGCTCATCCTCCTAAGCCCCAAATATTCCATGGCCACGTATTTCGACCCGGACCGTCAGTCGAACGTAGACTACACAAATGTCAAGAAGGTTCTTGATGATGTTCTCCCCGGCTACGTCAAATCTGGAGGCACCTTCACCAGGCCTATTCGTAAGCACGGCAAGCACGTGTTCTCCCACAACACGACGTTCTGCTGCGTCAAGCAGCCGCCTGGCGGTCAGAAGGGTGCCTACTATGCCATCCATCACATGCGGGCGATCGTACGGGACCATCATCAACTACTGCTACCGAGTAGACTCAAAGATTGGGCCGCGAGCGTGTCGGCAATCCAGGACGCGGACATCAGACAAGAATTCTTTTGCATCCAGTCGGAGTTTGCGGAAATCATCCATCAAGATGTCCTTCGTACCTCGGGGCAGTTCTACCTCAGAAATCAACCGTCCAACAATGACATCGACACAATCCTACAAATGCAGGCTGACAACACCCGTGGTTTCATGACTCCCACGATAGACGGCGGCTTCATCCACGCTCCGGTCCCTTGAGTCGAGTCGAAAGCAGTGATGCTGTGTCTAGTTCTGAAACATCGATTGGCTCATGTTGTAATTAAACTTTAATGAACTTGTAGTATGTCTCTTTGGTTTCGTGAGTCCTTCAACTTAGATGTAATCGATGCTATTAATGTGTTGCTTTTCTCTTCCGATCGTTCTGTTGCATACTTATATATTGCTTATGTATTGTCTGTGAATTGGTACTAACGTTTCATTTGGCTACTGCATAGCGATGCTGTGGTATGTCGTGTACAAGGGTAAGGTTCCCGGAGTCTACGACGACTGGGAGGAGTGTCGGAGACAGGTTCACCGATTCAGCGGTAACAGTTACAAAGGGTACGCCACTAGGGCCGAGGCCGAATCTAGATACGCCCGCTATCTAGCGGGAGAGGGGAGGGAGCGTTGGAGGAACCGGATGAAGACGAGTTTCATCGTGATGATGCTCATCGTGATGACCGCAACTCTCTTCTATGTGATGGTAGTTTAGATGATCGATATCGACTTGTAATGTGAAGACAAACTCGCGGTCTCGAGACTTGTAATACAATGATTCATACTTATACATTTTGTTCGGTCTTTTCAATTCGGAGACTAATATGATGAATTGTATTCGGAGACTAAAATGATGAATTGTATTCAGAGACTAATCTTCTATTGTATTCGATGAATCTGTTGTTGATGTGTGCTGTCTATATTTTGTCCAATTATACATTTTGTAACCTGTGCAAAAAACAGAAAATTAAAAAATTAAAAAAACCTAATATTCATACTAATGGCGTATCACATCATAGTGCGCCATTAGTATGCCAAAGGATACTAATGGCGCATCACTAAACAGTGCGCCATTAGTATGCCGAAGTTACTAATGGCGCATCCTGCTGTAGTGCGCCATTAGTATGCCAAAGCACCTGGGTATACATGGCCCCCTGGGAGCCATACTAATGGCGCACTGTTGTATATACTAATGGCGCATCCGGGGTGCGTCATTAGTATATCAGATACTAATGGCGCACCAGTGGTGCGCCATTAGTAAAATATACTAATGGCGTGCTACTAATGGCGCACCACTAATGCGCCATTAATGGCCAGATTAGGTGCGCCATTAGTAGGCCTTTTTCTAGTAGTGTTCCTCTTGCGAACAGAAGTCTTATATGAAGCAATGTACTTGGCTGGGCAGACGGTCTCAATCAAAGCCTGAATGAATGGAGCATAGATCAACGACTTGTTCTCTTGAACACACCGACAAAGCTCATAGAACATGAAACACAGAACATCCACCCTCTTCTTCTAATGCAGGTACACAAACACATCCAACATGGAGCTTCGAATGTTGTGGGAATCACCGGCCTTAGGAGTGAGTGTATACCTCAAGATATGGCGCATGGTGTCATATAGGGGTACAAGGTCTTTGATGGACCCGGTGACAAACGACTTCTCCTGCTTGTAAGCGAATGCAATCTCATCCTTAGTGTGCTGCCCACTTTCACGAACTATGTCGAACACATCTGATGTAGCCTCTTCATCAATGGAAGGATAAGGAATGATCTCTGAAAACTTAGCCATAGGAGCAGAGCACCGGTGTGTCCCTGACAACCAAGTGAGGGTGCGACCAGAGTCATTGGAGAAAAACAAAGTGGCAAAGAACTGCATCACCAAATACTCATTGTATGTTTGGTTGAATGTGACGAACGGAATGAGTCCCAACCTCCCAAGAGCTGAATATACACCGGGATATAAATGATCATTGTCGCATAGACTCTCAGTGTTCACTTGCTTGTGCGGTGCAAACTTCATTGACTTGGTCATGAGGAGCTCATGATAAACTCTTGGCTGAAACTCGTTCTTGAAACGGGGATCCACACCCAAACAAGTGGCAGACGCATAAGGATGGCTATGACTCTCAGCCCAAAGCTCTGGTTTGGTCCACTTGGAAAGAGGCATATTCCGGAGGTCACGCCCGCCCGGAATGGCTTGCTCGGGACTAGACTCCACTTCCTCCTCTTCATCCTCATCAACACGATCATCCTCTTCTTCTATCTCTTCATCATCATTGGGGTTGACATAGTGAGCATTATCTTGTGAGTCATACTCTTCCTTAGAATCATCGGAGGCCTCAACAACAGGCACTTAGAGGCAGCATGGTGAGCACGGCCCTACCCAGAACCCAGCCCCATGCCTTCTGACAGCTGGCGATGAGCAACTGTGAACTCCTTGGATCCTCCTTTTGGGTGCTTGCGACGAAGCTCGGCCCTCTTGCCAGCGGAGTCTGAAACACACACGAAAACCCAACAACACAAAGCACGAAACACCAATGAGTACAAGTGCATGATGGAAGGCAAAGCCATAGATAGATAAGCAGGTGAAAAGCCCCTGGATACCCCATGCGCACGGGGGTTTAGACCCCGTGGGCACGGGTTCCCGTGCGCATGATACATGACCGTGGACACGGGGCCCCGTGCGCATGGGGGTCAAACACTCCGTGGACACGGGGGTTTCCCAGCGGCAGCGACTTCCAGATCGAGATCTGGGAGTGGGTGCGGCAGGGAACCCAGAGGAACTATGCACCTGAGTACTACCTAGAGAGGAGGAGTGTGTAACACCCACGATGCGGCTATATCTCCCACGTGTCGAGGCACGACTTGGAGGCATAACCGCATGGTGGTTTTGTCGAAAGAAGGGTCATCTTCACACAATCCCACGTAATGAACAAGAATGGGATAAAGAGTTGGCTTACAATCGCCACTTCACACAATACATTAATTAAACATACATCATTCAGAGTACACACATAGTCCGACTACGGACAAATACAAATGAAAGGAAGACAACCCCAAATGCTAGATCCCCGATCGTCCCAACTGGGCACCACTACTGATCATCCGGAAACGAACATAGTAACGACCAAGGTCCTTGTCGAACTCCCACTTGAGCTCGATTGCGTCACCTGCACTGTATCGTCGGCACCTGCAACTGTTTTGGTAGTATTTGTGAGTCACGAGGACTCAACAATCTCAAAACCTGCAAGATCAAGACTATTTAAGCTTATGGGTAGGATGGGGTAATGAGCTGGAGTTGCAGCAAGCACTAAGCTAATATGGTGGCTAACATACGCAAATAAGAGCGAGAAGAGAAGCAACGCAACGGTCGAGAAGCTAGAGGTGTCAAGAAGTGATCCTGAAACTACTTACGTTCATACATAACCCAACCGTGTTCACTTCCCGGACTCCGCTGAGAAGAAACCATCACGGCTACACACGCGGTTGATGCATTTTAATTAAGTCAAGTGTCAAGTTCTCTACAACTGGATATTAACAAATTCCCATCTGCCACATAACCGCGGGCACGGCTCTTGAAAGTTTATACCCTGCAGGGGTGTCCCAACTTAGCCCATCACAAGCTCTCACGATCAACGAAGGATATTCCTTCTCCCGGGACAACCCGATCAGACTCGGAATCCCGGTTACAAGACATTTCGACAATGGTAAAACAAGACCAGCAAGACCGCCCGACTGTGCCGACAAATCCCGATAGGAGCTGCAACTATCTCGTTCTCTGGGCACACCGGATGAGACATCCTACGAGTAAAACCAGCGCTCAAGTTTCCCTGAGGTGGTCCCGCAGTCTACTCGGTTCAGACCAACACTCAGAGGAGCACTGACCCAGGGGGGTTAAAATAAAGATTACCCTCGGGCTCGCGAAAACCCAAGGGAAAGGTATAGGTTTTTAGGCAAATTTAAAACCATGGTTGGGCCTTGCTGGAGGAGTTTTATTGAAAGCAAACTATCAAGGGGGTCCCATAACCCCAACCGCGCAAGGTACGCAAAATCAAGGAACATAACACCGGTATGATGGAAACTAGGGCGGCAAGAGTGGAACAAAACACCGAGCAAACGGCCAAGCCTTCCACCATTTGCCAAGTATATAGATGCATTAAGTAAAATAAGAGATATTGTGATATCCCAACATGTTCATGTTCCAACATGGAGCAATCTTCAACTTCAGCTACAACTAACAACGCTATAAGAGGGGTAGAGCAAAGCGGTAACATAGCCAAACAACGGTATGCTAGGAAGGTGGGTTAGAGGCTTGACATGGCAATATGGGTGGCATGGTAAACAAGTGGTAGGTAGCGCAACATAGTGATAGAGCGAACAACTAGCAAGCAAAGATAGAAGTGATATCGAGGGTAATGGTCATCTTGCCTGCAAAGTTCTCAGAGTTGTCGAAAGCTTGCTCCTCGTTAGCGTACTCAACAGGTTCCTAGTTCACGAACTCATCTCCTGGCTCTACCCAAATCAAGAACACAAGCAACGGAACAACAATCAATCACGGTGCAATGCACAAGCAACATGATGCAAGACTTGGCATGAAATGCAAGGTATGAGGTGCAATGCATATGGGGACTCCGGAAGGGAAAAGATGAACAAGGCATCAACTTGGCAAACCAAGCATGCCGCAGGAAAGATGAGGTGATTTTGGTCGAAATAGATATAAGGATCACCGGAAACGGATGCACGGTTTGCAAATGACAAGCAAAACAATAATGATGCAAATCTGCACTTAACAGCAACATAGCACCTAAGATGCATCATGAAACTATGCTACAGCACCTAAAACTGAAGACCAAATACATGGAAGCGAAGTACATGTGAAGCTCCACAAATCATGAACACTGAGCTACTGCTATAACTAACTAGAACAAGTCTAAAACAGCATGGCAAAAATGCAAATGACAACATTTCTAGAAGACTGATAATGACAAGCATGGCAAAAACAGATTCATGTGGGCATGTTTACAAGCTTGATTAACTCACTATAGGGCATATCATGGAATGAAATAAATCTAGCGTGGTGTAGGCAGGAAAATGAAGCTATCCATGTGCAAAACCACCTCATAGCATGCTTGAATTAAATCACACAAAAATGCCAAAACAGTAACATGATGCAAAATGACATGTTCATGAACTTGCTCAAATGCAAAAACTAATGGCACCACTAGATTGGTGGGATTTTTCTACCCCAAAAACATATATAATATGCTGGGGTTGCTATTGAGAAATCCCCACAAAAGCTATAAGTTGAAACCTGCCAAAAATGGCTGTTGACAGAATTGGCATTTTCCCTAAAGGGAAATGTCCAGAAATGGACTAGCCCGAAATGGAAGGATTCCTATGCCAGAAACGGAATATTCCTGGAATTTAAAACAAAACAAAAGAAAAGAAAGGGAGAGGGGATGATAGGTGGGACCTGGTCCGCTAAGAGGCTGACGGGTGGGTCTACGCGTGCGGCTGAAACAGAGCAAAAAGAGGGGCGCTGCCGGCCGACGACGGGCATGGCGGAGGACCTCACCGGAGTTGTTCCGGGGACCCTGCGGCACGGCGGAGATGCACCACGGGGTCGCAGGAAAATCCCACGTCCCCGGGTGCCACTAGCCGCACCGGACGGCGACGGAGTCGACGCCGGCGACGAGCTATAGAGGCGGCGATGGCGCGGATGCACGCGGCGAGGCGGAAGGCTACGCGAGCAGTTGGAGCTGTGGAACCGGCCTACACGACGCGACGACGAGGAAGAACGCGCGCAGAGGCGCTACGGAGGTCGCAGGACTCGCCGGAGCGGGGTTCGACGACGACGGGTTTGGGCGGACGGCGCGGGGCTAGCTAACGGATGCAAAAGAGGGGGAGAAGGGCACGGGGCTGCTCAGAGGCTTACCACGAGCACGAGAGTGTGCTCGGTTGGACGATAGGTGGTCGGGGGTTAGCACTGTCACGCCCAAGATGCGACCCTATCCTAAAGGAACACGAAGGTCCCACCAAGGATAGAAGCGCATCTTGAAGACGCTTTTGCAAGGTGGATATCATTACATCAACATTACATAATATTTGGGGATACATACAAGGCATACAAATGCCGCAAGAATACATCAATACATCATACATAAGATCAACATCCGTCTACGGATGAAACACAAACAGAAGATCAAACGACATCCACCCTGCTAGCCCAGGCTGCCGACCTGGAACCTAACCCCTGATCGAAGAAGAAGCAGAAGAAGAACTCCAAACAAGTAAGCATCGCTCTCGCGTCATGATCATCGCAAAACCTGTACCTGCAACTTGTGTTGTAGTAATCTGCGAGCCACGAGGACTCAGTAATCCCATTACCATGGGTATCAAGACTAGCAAAGCTTAAAGGGAAAGGAATGGATAAGGTGGTGAGGTTGCAGCAGCGACTAAGCATGTATGGTGGCTAACTTATGCAAATAAGAGCGAGAAGAGAAGCAAAGGAACAGTCGTGAAACAAGCAATGATCAAGAAGTGATCCTGAACTCCTACTTACGTCAAACATAACCCAGAAACCGTGTTCACTTTCCGGACTCCGCCGAGAAGAGACCATCACGACTACACACGCGGTTGATGCGTTTTAAATAAGTCAAGTGTCAAGTTCTCTACAACCGGATATTAAGAAATTCCCATCTGCCACATAACCGCGGGCACGGCTTCCGAAAGATAAGACCCTGCAGGGGTGTCCCAACTTAGCCCATTATAAGCTCTCACGGTCAACGAAGGATATTCCTTCTCCCGGGAAAACCCGATCAGTCTCGGAATCCCGGTTACAAGACATTTCGACAATGGTAAAACAAAACCAGCAAAGCCGCCCGATGTGCCGACAATCCCGATAGGAGCTGCACATATCTCGTTCTCAGGGCAACACCGAATAAGTCAAGCTACGAGTAAAACCAGACCTCGAGTTTCCCCGAGGTGGCCCCGCAGGCTGCTCGGTTCGGACCAACACTTAGAGAAGCACTGGCCCGGGGGGGTAAAATAAGATGACCCTCGACAGAGCGACTCCCTAGGGAAAAGAAATAGGCTAGGCCAATGGTAAATCCAAGGTTGGGCCTTGCTAGAAGAGTTTTATTCAAGGCGAACTGTCAAGGGGGTCCCATAAATCACCCAACCGCGTAAGGGACACAAAATCAAGGAACATAACACCGGTATGACGGAAACTAGGGTGGCAAGAGTGGAACAAAACACCAGGCATAAGGCCGAGCCTTCCACCCTTTACCAAGTATATAGATGCATTAATAATATAAGAGATATTGTGATATCCCAGCATAAACATAATCCAACATGGAGAAATCTTCATCTTCACCTGCAACTAGCAACGCTATAAGAGGGGCTGAGCAAAGCGGTAACATAGCCAAACAACGGTTTGCTAGGAAGGGTGACAAAGGTTAGAGGTTCATGGCAATTTGGGAGGCTTGAAGAGCAAGCGAATAGGTAGCGCAGCATAGCGATAGAACGGAGCAACTAGCATAGTAATGATAGTAATGAGATCCAAGGTGACGGTCATCTTGCCTGAAATCCCGCTAGGAAGAAGAACGAGTCCATGAAGAAGATGAAGCCACGAAGACGAACGAATCCTCACGATCGCAACGACACGGGAACTATCGAGAAGAAGCACACAACATGGTAAACACACCACACATGAACAACGCATGATGCTCAACCAAGCATGATGCATGACAAGGCTATATGAAGCTACTCATGAAAAGAGATGATGCATACACGAACAACACATCAAGGCAAGTTTAAATGAGCCCGGAAACAACATATAACAATTCCGGTAAGTCCTCAGATGGAAATTTCGAAATTGGTCCAGAACTGAACAAGCATTAATTTTAAGTTGTTAAACAGCAAGTTAAAGAGCACCACGATGATCTACACGAAATTCTAGTCAAGTTACATATAAAGTTCATTAGATTCGGAGCTACGGCCTAGAAGATATGAGCAAAACAAGTTAAACATGGCATTGATGCAGAATGCATACAAACATCAAGCAAACACCTCAAAACAAGGATGCAACAAGATAATATGAGACTACATGCAAAACTAAGCAAGTTTCATATAGAGCACACTCCAAACGGAGCAACGGTGCAACACATACACTCCAAACAAGACATAGCAACAATCTGTCCAAAACAGTAACTAGGCATAATGCAAGCATCAAAACAATTTGCTACAGCAACTCAACATGAAAAAAAAGGCATGGACATGATGTACAGGTAAAGCATGACAAAACATGAACACTGAGCTATCTCCAGAAATCAGTAGAACATGCTCAAAAGGACATGGCAAGATTGCAAATAATAACAGGTTCACAAATAATAGCAGAAATTACTAGACATGACAGAAACAGCATCAGGTAGCAATGTTCAGAGCACGAAATTAACATGCTACAGGAACTCAACATGGCAAAACAAGGCATGACAGTATTCTACTAAATGCATATAACAAAATTCCCTTACTGACCATAAGCCAAAAGGACCCGAAGATATGATGGCAACCATGTAAACTTAGAAAGTTCCGTTATCAGGTTTCAGACTTGGCAGAAAACAGAGCATGGCAGAAACAATAATATGAAGGCCTCATTGTGAGCTTGATGCACTCACTACAGAGCAATGCATGACAAAACAAGTATACCTACAGCAAGATGGCATGTTTATGAAGCTATCCATGGAAAGAGCAAATACATAGCATGTATGAATCAACTACAACAAGTATTGGCAAAATTGAATAACACGTAAACAATCTGCCAAGAACATTTTATAGCAAAAGTAGAGCAAGATTGAGACATGCTATGGCACTCCATAATTGCAAACAAGGGCATGAATGGATCTATTACAACAATAGCTACAATACATCCTTACTGAACATCACCAAAATATGCATGGATCTCTCTGTAGCATCAAGTTTACATGGCAACAAAATAACGGCAGACAAAGACTTAGAGAAATCTCTAAGTCTCTGAAATCAGAAACATTACGAAGCCTAGTTTGCATGCTTGTGCTAGTCACCACAGAGATCACAAAAATACATGGCATACACCACTGGAAAGATGGCATGGCATACAACAAAACACATGTAGAGCTCATGCCCATAAGATGCACAGATTAAATGATACAAAAATAACAAATCTCCAAGTTCTGCTAAGAACCAGCAGATAACAGCAACTAGCAATCTTGCAACGATGATTTTGGCATCAATATGACCTATAATGAATATGGTGCAATTGAACAAAATGTAGATCATCACGAGACGAAAAATTTGGTATATTACACGTGCAAAACGGAGCTATATGCATGAAGTTACACTAGGTCAAACAAGCACACACATTATGCAGATCTGGGGACTTAGCAGTTTAACAGACGAAAAAAATAGAACGAGCGTCTAGTAGTTAAACAGCCGTGGGCGAGGGATGAATGATGGGGGTGCTCACCTAGTGGGCCAAGGCCCAGGTCAGCGATGCGGGCAGGGAGGCCGGAGGCTGGGCCGGATCGGGCCGCGTGGGCCACGAGGCCGAGGCACCGGGCTGGAGAAGGGCCCACGCGAGCGGGCGAGCGGGCATGCTCGCCGGCTGCAGAGGTCGGCGGCGGCGCCGGCGCGACTCCAGCAGGCGGAGGAGGCCGGAACCAGGCGGATCTGGTGCGGGGAGCATGGATCCGGTCGACGGCGGGGTCGACGAAGCTTCACGGGGCGGCGGTGCGTAACTCCGGCGGCGGCGGGTTCTAGGGCGGCTCGAGGCCGAAGGCGGTGGCGGAGTTCGTGCGCGGGGACGGGGGCGCACAGATCCGAGCGGCCCGCAGGCGAGGACGGGCGCGGGGTCGCGGCACTGGTGGTCGCCGGCGGGGGTTGCGGCGAGGCCGCCGGTGAGGACAGGGAGAGGAGCTCCGGCGAGGGGCCTCGGGGAGTCAAGGCGCGGGGCGGCGCTCAGGCACAGGAGGTT
>NC_057814.1:300007445-300010320 GCF_018294505.1 Triticum aestivum | reverse complement strand
GGGCCCGGACGGGCTTGGCGGGTTCCGCGCGAGCCTAGGCGGGCCGCGCGGCTGGGAGGCGCGGGGAGGACAGCTGGCGAGCGGGGAGTGGAGGAGGGCGATGGCGCGGTGGCGGCTGGCCAATGGGGAGCTGCCAAGTGGCGCGGGGGAGGTGGCCGGCGCCAGAAAACGAGGGGAAGGCGGCGGAGCTCCCGAGGAGGAGGGGGATAGCTGCGGCTGGGGGTTAGGGGAGGCTAGAGCCTGCCCAAAATGGCATGGGAGGGGTTTATGTAGGGAAGGGGGGTTAGGATTAGGGTTAGGAGGGGTTTCAGAGCTTTCGGAGCCCTCCGATCGCGATCGGGCGGTTCCGGACGCGAGGAGAGGATTTAGTGAGCTGGACTTGGACTATGGGAGAGGAGAGGGAGAGATCCGGCGACATTTTCGGAGACGGAAACGTCTGACGAAGGTACCGTCAACGATACCGCTATGAGTTCAACGGTTGGGCTATCAAACGGACTACGAATGCGACGAAATTTGACGGGCGGTCTGTCGGTGCTATACCAAGGCCACTCGGCAAATACCGACCCATTCCGAGAAGGTTTAACACCCGCTCATGAAAGGAAACAAGAGGGGGCGCCGGGTGACATAGGAGTGCCGGATTGCAAAACGGACAACGGGGAAAATGCTCGGATGCGTGAGACGAACACGTATGCAAATGCAATGCACATGATGACCTGATATGAAATGTAGATGATAACATGACAAAAGGCAACACACAAGCAAATGACAAGGCAAGGACGGCGAATAACTCGCAGACACCTGGCGCATCGGATCCGGGGAGTTACAACACTCCTCCACTAACAAGAGATCTCGTCCCGAGATCTTAGGACCGAGACGGAAGGAAAAAGGGGGGTGAGGTCAAATAAGACCAAAACAGTGAGGATGAACAAAGTCACGAACACTCGAGTAGGAAAGAGTAATGTTGAATGAGACAAGAAGCGAAAGCTCAAGGAATAAGACTGAATTTGAAACCACTCCGGTTAGACAAGATAAGAAACGAATAAGACTGAAAGGATTTAGGCAGCACTCCGGCTGAACAAGGAAAGAATAGAACATGAACTTGAGAAATGGGCTGATACTTGACTAAGACACGACACAAAACCTCCGGAAAGAATTGAAAGAGTTGAATGAAAAAAATGGAGAAGAAAATGACACTTGTGCCATGAATGAAATAGAGAGCGACCTTAGAAGAAAGGATTGAACGGAGTTGTTGGAAATTCGATAACAAAAGAATAAGCTTGTTGTGGACTTATAGATAACATCTCAAGATTATAAGGTGATAACCGGCCATAACCGGAAATGATTGGATGGCTGATAAGAACGAAGAAATGCAAAACTCAACTTCAAAAGAATACGGAGAATTAATTGCACCTCGGGAAGCAAGAATAAGAATACTTGAGCTCCTTCGATAAGAATCTTGATGAACACTTGAGGAATGAATTAAATCATGGCGAGCCACCGTGAAGAACTCTGGTAACAAAAGAATGCCGAGATAAAATTTGCGGATGAAAGGGATAAGACTAAATTCTTGCGATGATTTGGACGGATGTACCGACGAAATGGGCTAGAAGCTTAGAACTCCGGAAAAGAAAAGATGCTCAATTTAGAACCGAGAAATCCCTCATCACGACAATCTCCGAGAAAGGAATTAATCAACTTGACCACGAAGGACAGAGAATAAGAATTATGTTATGCTTATCCTCCATCAATTAAATTGATGAGATCCCATGGATTTGCATACTACTTATCCGCGTTGGAAAGATTAAGGGGAAATATAGCGCCAAAACTTGAGAAAATCTTCGTGAACCACCGGTAGGATTTGGAAAGAACGAATTAGTTGATATGATAACAACAGAAGGAATCTTGAATGAACCACCGTTAGAATTCAAAATTGACTAACGAAGGAGAATGACTCACCGGGAAAAATAGGAAAATCACAAATATACTTGAAGGAATCAAGATGCAATAGAAAGAAAAGATCGCGAGCTGATTGAAGCATACTTGAACGAAGCACCGGAAGAATAAGGAGACGAACGAAAAGGCATGAATATAGAATAATCGGAGAACGGATTTGAAAACTTAGAACGAAGAAATATTCCGAAATAGATGGCCTTCCGATGATCGAGAGAGAAAGCAACTCCTGAAATACTCCGGATGTTTGAAAAGAATTACACGACTTGGAACAATTTGATAGGATAACATCGAGTTAGCACCGCGAATCTCCGGGAGGACGGACAAGATTTAAGACAAATTCTACTTCGGTCTTCAAATGATGACGGGAAAACACCACCAAAATTGTTGCGATACTCCGGGAGAACAATGTTGGCCCGATCATGAAAGAATTAGAAAGCGGTCTTGGAGAAACATCTGACTGATGAAATTCATACTTGCGTCAAACTTCGAAAAGGATTTGAGAATAACTCCAGGAAAATTAGAAGAGTCAGGTAAGATCCTGGGAAAAGACATGTGGGTTAGGGCCCACTGAAGAGAAATCACCGTTGAAAAAGGATTGTTGAAGAGATAGATGATGCACCGGAATAATTGAAATATTTGAATGAGGTGACAACCTCGAATTAATTCGAACACAGACGAATCTTCTGAGATGTCTTCATCACTCCGGAACGATTAAATGACGAGAGGGGAACGAGCAACGGGACACACTTGATCCAAGGAAAAGAATATGATCAACACCGAAAAAACTTGAATTGAATCCACCGGAAAAAATAACAAGACGAATCAATGATGAACTTGACAAGAATTCACCGGTTAAATATAATTGAGGAAAGACTGAAGATACTCCGCACGAATGAAATAGATGCTTGAATAGTGGCTCAGA
>NC_057814.1:299906605-300007211 GCF_018294505.1 Triticum aestivum | reverse complement strand
TGGGAGGGCGGGAAAACAACGGCACTTGGAAGGGGAAATCGACGAAAAAATTTGAAGAGAAAAATGTCGGTTGAAATCATTGACGAAAGAATGCAAAGACTTCGCAAGAGTATAATGTACACTCGATTACAGACTCCGGTTCCGAGAAGAAGATGGGTGGGCGGGTGGGAAAAACAAGGACAACTTCGGACAAGGAAAACAACATCGGTTGAAAAGAGATGAGGATTAATCTAGCAAAAGATGACGAGGATCGAAACCACTCGAAGAGGGGTGCGCCGGATTGAAAAGAGGATGGACAACGAACGAAAACTAACCACGTGATCCTAAGAAAAATTTGAAGGGGAAGAGGAATAGTTCAAAACACCTACATCAAGATTTCTCACCAGAGCTGTCGTGGAATTATCACGGCAGATGTCCTCAAGCTAGGACTTAGTCGTGGAGCCATCGCCGCTCGGAAGCTTGAAGGGGTTAACGGGACAAGGAACACGACGGGTTATACTGGTTCGGCCCCTTACGGTGAAGGTAAAAGCCTACGTCCAGTTGAGGTGGTATTGATTAGGGTTTCGATGACTAGGGAGCTTAACTGCTATGCCCGGCTCTCGATGAGATCTTTCTTGTCCCTAAACCGCTGCCGGGTCGTCCCTTTATATAGAGAGGTCGACGCCCAGCGGCTCTCAGAGTCCCGGCCGGCTCATAAAAGTGTCCGGCTTGGACTCTCAACTATTCTTTCCTTGCACTACAAGTTCTACCATAATGATGAGTGCAACTACGGGCCTTAAGCCATATCCGGGTCTTAAGCCCATCTTTGGCCCACCGTCTTCTTGCTCGGCGTCGGGCTTCTGGTGATGACCATTATGAGTAACCCGGCCCCTCCTGGCGGGTGACTCTAAGGTCTATATCCTCAACATTAGGCCCCAGATTGATTTGAGCCGGCTCATGTCAATCTTCAATTCTTTTGACAGAAAACCTCCGGCTTACAATTGTGTGAAGGCCATAACCCGGCGTGACGTCATCCTCTGGACTCCGGGTGACCCGCCGTGACGTCATCTTCCATTAAGTCCATTTTTTTTACTCCGCCAGATCCGCAACGGATCTTATCTTTACTGTCATCCCGAAAATCGAGGCGCCTCTCGGGCGAGATAACCGCGTCGTGACCTCCTCGTTTCTCGCGCCCACTTATGAGACTGGCCTTATAAATAGCCCGACCCTCGGGTCTTTCTCATTCTCCCTCTCCTGTCGTCTCCTTCCTCTCACTGCCCTGTGCTGCTCGAGCTCCATCGCCGCCACCGCGACAACAGAGCTTCGCGTCGTCATCGTCTTTGGCCGCTGCATCACCCTGAACCGTCCGGAGAACCGCGGCGAAACTCCTGCATCCGTAAGTTCCTTCTTCCCCGTAGGACAGATCTGCATCAAGCTCCTGTTGTTCTTCCGTGTTCTTCGCCGTCGCCCACGAGTTCTTCGGTAGTCTTCATTTTTACTGCCCTTCTTGATCTTAGACCTGTATAGACTTGCCACGGTAGCTGTTTGGCACTCATTTCAAATGCAAGTAGACCTCTTTTGACTGCATAAAGGCCCCGTTCGAGCCCAAGAACTTCCCTCGCGTCTGTTTTTAGGTCTAGAAATTTTCTTTATCAGCCGACCATTTGATCCAAATTATTTACTGCAATGTGTGAAACCTGTTTTCACCACACTTAGTAAAAAAACTGCACTCATTGAGTCATGGCGATTTACATTTCCGGTTTAAAGGAAGCCACACGCCGTAAAATTTTCCGGCTTACCTACAACAAGGCTGTAGACGATTGAATTACTCTTGACACCTTTCCAGCGGCTTAGTTAACCCGATGCACTTATATATATATATATATCATTAGGCCCCTCCATAAGCCGCCGCCTTAAATCTTGACTTGTAAGTTTTCTTCGGCTCATTATTAAACCGGACATTTTTCCCTGTATCATAGGCTTCCAACGTTCACCATGCCTCCCAAAGCTCCCAAAGCACCCATCACTTGCAACTGGATGAGGTCCAACGTTACCGACGAGACCCTAACAGACTTTATGAAGTCGGGTTACCTGCCCAAGAAGGACGTCATGTCCTACCGTGCCCCTGACCCGTCAGAGGAGAGACCACAGCCAAAGGACGGGGAGGTAGTGATTTTTGCGGATCACATGAGCCGGGGCTTCGCACCGCCCGGCTCAAAGTTCTTCAGAGACGTGCTGAATTTCTTCGACCTGCGGCCTCCAGACATATGACCCAACTCAGTGTCCAATATCTGCAACTTCCAAGTGTTCTGCGAGGTCTCCCTTGGAGAGGAGCCCAGCCTGCTGCTCTTCAGAGAGCTCTTCTACCTGAACCGTCAGAATGAGTGCGCCAATGGGCCAAGTTTGGAGCTTGGTGGCATCTCCATTCAGCGGCGGAAGGACTGCCTTTTCCCTTACGCAGAGCCGCCAAGCCACCCCAAAGACTGGAACCAGACATGGTTCTATTGCCAAGACATGTCGCCGGCTGATGAGAGTCCGCTGCCCGGCTTTCGCCCCTCGCGTCTAGAACCAACACACCCACTGTCAGACAAGCTGACTCAAGCGGAGCGCCAACCTCTCCTCCCCACTATCAACAGGATCAAGGCTCTCCTGGGCAATGGTCTCAATGGAATTGATCTGGTCCGGGTCTGGATCTCGTGGCGGGTGATCCCCTTGAGCCGCCGCCCCGGCTTAATGTGTGAATACACAGGCCAGAAAGATGACCCCCTGCGACACAGCCGCAGCGACCTACCTGAAGACGTTGCCGAGGATATGACAAAGGCTCTCTTGAACGAGAGCTCCGCCGACTGCGGGAGGACCGGGTTAGCCCCCTTCTGCAAGACCAATCCAGCCCTAGCAGTAAGCCGCTGATCTGAACATCTTATCTTCTTCTATAGATAACTTTCATCTGAATCTTTAAGAAATCATCATTGTATTTTTTAGGCTGATGACAAATTCTGGAAGGTCAAATATGACCATGAGGCGGCCAAGAAGGCCAGGAAGGCGAAGAAAGCCGCCAAGAGAGCCGCTCCCCGTAAGAAAGGAAGTAGGCTTACTGCTTCAGAGCTGATGCAACTAAGCGACAACTCCGAGTCAGAGGTAACCCCTGAACCTCTACTCTTTTGTTGTTTTTATTGTTTATTTCTGTCCGCCTTATCAATACTTGTTCATCAACAGGATGACACCGGAGCCAGTAACCCGGTGGTTGAAGAGGTAACGATACTTTCCTCCGACTCGGAGCCCTTTCCACGGCTGAAAATCCGAAGGGTAACCTGGAAAGTAAGCTTTTCACATCCTTTAGCTTATCAAGACCCTCAATTTATTTTGAAGCGACAGGTTCATGAGAGCCGGCATCACACCCGGACCAACAAGGACACTGACCTCTCCTCCGGGTTACCTGACGCATCGAGGAAACGCCGAACTGAGGTTATCTCCAACTTGTACCCTTTTCATCCTTTGGCAGGTGTTATACGTCAACTACTCAATTCTTCTGACTCAAATTATCAGGAAACGTCCCCCTCTTCTGGCGACTCTATGCAGTCGAACCTGCCGGCTTTCAAGACCGTGCCCGGGTAATGATGACCATCTCATGTTCTACTTGTCTTTACTTACACTTTTGTGCTTAATATTTTTGTCTTTTCAGTGCCCAGGCAAAACTCACCAAGAAGGCGAAGAAGAACAAGCCGGTCGAAGAGCCGGACTTGCCTGAACCAGAGGTAGCCGCTCAAGAGCCGCCAGCTGCCTCCGCTCCCGAAGCCGTCGCTCCAACCGATAAGGCAACTGCAGAAGCTTCTGCTAACCCGGAGGCCTCCAGGTCGGCTCAACCAGCAGATGACCCGGACGTGGTAATCACCCGGACGGAATTTGTTGAGCCGGGGAGACCTACTGCGCTGGCCAAGTGCTCCGCCAAGGGGGAGTTGCTACAGCCCTGCCGGGTTAATCTGGACCTTACTGACTACACCAACCTGAACATCGGAGAGATCGTCTCCGGCTTCGTCAGTCAAGTGCACAAGAGCCGGGATGCAGAGATCAGCATGGTGAACCAGATTCAACAGAAGTCTGAGGTACCACTCTTCTTTCTTCTTGCTTAGTGTATAGTTATCTTGTTATTCTTACCATGCTCTAGCCCCCAAGTCTACGACTTATGATAGAATATGTTGTAGACTTAAGTTCCGGCTTACGCACTTGAACCGGCAATTTGTAGATAGAAACGTTCGATATGCATTAGCCCCCAAGTGCCAAGTGTCTTTGCTTGGAAAGTGCTTGGGACTTTGAAATTTGCATACTAACTGTTCATCCTATAACCCGGAAATTATGCAGGCTGCTTACAATAAGTTGGAGGCCGACATCTCCGACCTCAAGACCCGTCTGAAGACGCATGAGACTGAGACCCGGAAAGCAAACGCCAAATTTGTGTCCAGTATTGCTGCGCAAGAAAAGCTGAAGACGAAATTTGATGCTGAACGGAAGGCTTGGGCCGAAGAAAAGGCCACTCTGGTGAACCGGGCTGAACAGGCGGAGAAGGCTCTAACAGAGAAGACCGCTGAACTCTCCGGCTTAAAACGCCTAGTGTCCCAGATGGTTGCCGCAATCTTCGGTAAGTCATTTCACCGGCTTTCATCAAGTTTACCATCTTTATATCTCATAACTCATCCTAGTCGGCGGCTTATCTTATTCTGTTACACAGGTCCCAGAAGCGCCAACCACAACCAAAGCGTGGTCACCAAGTTGAAGCTCGTGTACACCCTGGTGGACCAACTCTACACCGGGTCTCAACGCGCCTTGGCCGTGGTGGCCCTATCCAGTGAGGTGCCGACTCACCTGGCGGAAGTTCTTCGCCGGCTTGCCGTCCTTCCTCAGCGGATCCAAGAGCTGCGGCGAGCTTCTGCAAGGGCCGGAGCCATAGCCGCTCTGAGCCGGGCCAAGGCGTTCCTTCCAGAGCTAGACCCGGCGGACATTGCCCTCGGCTATCCCAGCTTGAAGGAAGATGGCACGCCCTTCGACCAAAAGGACTTTGCCGCCCGCGTGAAGATCGTGCGTCCAGTGGCCACCCTCATTGGAAATGACACAGATCTGACCAAGTACCAGCCGGGTTATGATGCAGAAAAGCAGAGGATTCCCACTCCGCGTTACGAAGCCATCAACTTAATCCCGCCGACTCGTAAGCACACATTTGCCCCGGAAGTTGACCCGGCCGGGTTAATTGACGAGGAAGCGCAATTTGAAGCTCTGAGCGGCATTGACTAGAAGTCGTCAACTTTCCAGGTCTTGGGAACAGCCGGAGGCGCGGAGAGGGATGAACCGGAGACTTCAACCCAGCAGGCATCTTAATTCTGTAGGCAGCTTACCAAACAATGCTCCACCCTTTTGGACTCAATGAGTCTTGTAATAGAGTAGGACCAACACTTTAACTTTGCCGTGCCATCGTGCACGCGTTGAATGCTGAAATCCATTGAAGTTGTCTCCTTTATACTTCCCCGGGTCATTCATTTTCCTTAATCTCAAATAGTTGGCTTTAAATATCATGCATAGAAAGACAAAGCACAAGTCTCTAGGAGGCTTACCGCGCTGAGAATCGTAGTTTTAAACATATAACCCAGAAGATAAATCAATAAAGACTGGTCCTCAATCATGTCTTTGACATACTCGTGATAACACACTTACCGGCCTGCAAGCACACTCCGGCTTATATAACCCGGGTAATAAGGTTGGTACCTCAACTCCGGTTTACCAGTCTGTAAGAACACCGATAGTATTCAACCAGTATTGTAGATCCAAGTTTAAGCCGGCAGGGTGAGACCCGGTCGTGCATACTTGAAATAATCAAAAGAACTCGCTATAACTCAGAAAAACTTAGGGGCTTCCGGTTCAAATACGACCAGAGACCCGTCCCAAAGGGGTTATGCTAGGATTCAAATACGAGCATATAGCCCCCAGTGGGTGTGGCGATGCCAATCAAGAGGGTACCGACAGCTATGTTCTCTTTGGTTCGAATACGACCCATGTTTGAACAGGAAGCCCCCAAATGACTTAAGAATTGTTTAACGACGCTGATTCGGATACGATCCACGTCGGTTCCCAAAGGGGTTAAACTATGATTCAAATATGATCACAGAAAACTCCCCAATGAGCTCGGCACTTTGCCAATCAAATGGGTATCGACAGCTATGTTCTCTTTGGTTCGAATACGACCTATGTTTGAACAGGAAGCCCCCAAGTGACTATATTGTGTATGGCTAGATTCGGATACGATCATAAGCCGGACCCTCCTTCAAATTATCATATGATCTTATAATGAAAACAACACGTTTTATCCTTGGAGGAGAAAAAAGGACAGAGGTCCTGCTTTATTGCTTATCATAATATATACATGGCTTAGGGAAATATGTACATTATGAGAGCTGGTGGCTCAAGTGTAATAAGGCCGAAGCTGAGCTATGTTCCACAGCCGACGGGTCTCTTCTTCCGACTTACGTGAATCTTTGTGCTCCCGAATGTCAATGAGATAATATGACCCGTTGTGCAAATTCTTACTGACCACAAAGGGCCCTTCCCAAGGCGGGGATAGCTTGTGCGCATCTGTTTGATCTTGGATGAGCCGGAGCACCAGATCACCTTCCTAGAAGACCCGGGATTTAACCCGGCGACTATGATAACGGCGCAGGTCTTGTTGGTAAATCGCTGAGCGAGCTGCTGCCACATCACGCTGCTCATCCAACAAGTCAAGAGCATCTTGGCGCGCCTGCTTATTATCCACCTCAACATAAGCCGTCACTCGAGGCGAGTCATGACGGATGTCACTGGGGAGGACTGCTTCCGCTCCATAAACCATGAAGAAAGGCGTAAAACCTGTAGACCTGTTAGGAGTAGTGTTGATGCTCCACAGTACGGAGGGTAACTCCTCCACCCAACAACCCGGCGTCCGTTGCAAAGGGACCAAAAGCCGGGGTTTGATGCCTTTCAGAATCTCCTGATTAGCTCTCTCAGCTTGACCATTGGATTGAGGGTGAGCCACTGATGAAACATCGAGTCTACTATGCTCTCGTTGACAGAACTCCTCCATGGCGCCTTTGGATAGATTGGTACCATTGTCAGTTATAATGCTGTGTGGAAAGCCAAAGCGAAAGATCACCTTTTTCATAAACTGAACTGTCGTGGCTGCATCACACTTGCTAACTGGCTCCGCTTCAACCCACTTGGTAAATTTGTCAACTGCCACCAAGAGGTGGGTCTTCTTATCCTTGGACCTTTTAAAAGGCCCAACCATATCAAGCCCCCAGACCGCAAAGGGCCAACTAATTGGGATCATCCTCAGCTCTTGAGCCAGCACATGAGCCCGTCGCGAGAACCTTTGGCAGCCATCACATTTACTGACCAAGTCCTCCGCATCAGCATGAGCCGTCAGCCAATAAAAACCATGACGAAAAGCTTTGGCCACAAGGGACTTTGAGCCGGCATGATGACCACAATCCCCTTCGTGAATCTCACGCAAAATCTCTTGACCTTCCCCAGGGGAGACACAACGCTGGAACGCTCCCGTAACACTGCGGCGATGCAGCTCACCATTGATAACCACCATTGACTTAGACCGCCGGGTTATTTGTCTGGCCAAAGTTTCATCCTCAAGCAACTCTCCCCGGGTCATGTAAGCCAGATAAGGCACTGTCCAGTCCGGGATGATGTGCAGAGCCGCCACCAATTGTGCCACCGGGTCAGGGACAGCCAAGTCTTCCTCTGTAGGCAACTTAACAGAAGGGTTATGCAAGACATCCAAGAAAGTATTAGGCGGCACCGGCTTTCGCTGAGAGCCCAGCCGGCTTAAAGCATCAGCCGCCTCGTTCTTCCTGCGATCGATGTGCTTTACTTGGTAACCCTGAAAGTGCCCAGCAATGGCATCAACTTCGCGGCGATAAGCCGCCATGAGAGGATCCTTGGAGTCCCATTTTCCTGATACCTGTTGAGCCACCAAGTCTGAGTCGCCGAAGCACCTTACCCGGCTCAAGCTCATCTCTTTAGCCATCTGAAGACCGTGAAGCAAGGCCTCGTACTCCGCTGCATTGTTGGTACAAGGAAACATCAATTGTAGCACATAATGGAACTTGTCACCCTTAGGGGAAGCCAATACGACTCCAGCCCCCGAGCCCTCCAACTGCCTGGACCCATCGAAGTGAATAGTCCAATATGTGTTATCCGGCTTTTGTTCGGGCACTTGTAACTCTGTCTAATCATTGATGAAATCCACCAATGCCTGAGACTTAACAGCAGTGCGTGGCACATATTTCAGACCATGAGGTCCGAGCTCTATAGCTCACTTAGCCACTCTCCCCGTGGCCTCTCTGTTTTGAATGATATCTCCAAGGGGGGCAGAACTGACCACAGTGATGGGATGACCCTGAAAATAATGCTTAAGCTTCCGGCTTGCCATGAACACACCATAAACAAGCTTCTGCCAATGCGGATACCGCTGCTTGGACTCAATGAGTACTTCGCTGACATAATAAGCCGGCCGCTGAACCGGATGCTCCTTACCCTCTTCCTTGCGCTCCACCACCACGGCCACACTGACGGCTCGTGTGTTAGCAGCCACATACAGTAATAAGGGCTCCTTGTCAACCGGAGCAGCAAGGACTGGGGGCTCGGCCAGCTGCCTCTTCAAATCCTCGAAAGCAGTATTGGCTGCATCATTCCAGACAAAGTTATCAGTTTTCTTCATCAACTGATATAATGGCATGGCCTTCTCCCCCAAACGGCTTATAAAACGGCTTAAAGCAGCGATATGACCCGCCAGGCGCTGGACGTCGTTTATACACACCGGCTTAGCCAGGGAGGTGATGGCCTTGATCTTCTCCAGGTTAGCTTCAATGCCCCTGTTAGAAACCAAGAAACCCAAGAGCTTGCCTGCAGGCACACCAAAAACGCACTTGGCCGGGTTAAGCATCATCTTGTAAACCCGGAGATTATCAAAAGTTTCCCTTAGATCATCTATCAAGGTTTCCTCCTTCCTGGATTTAACCACAATATCGTCCACATAAGCATGAACGTTGCGCCCAATCTGGTTATGAAGACAGTTCTGCACGCAGCGCTGATAAGTCGCCTGGGCAGCCTTGAGTCCAAAGGGCATAGACACATAGCAGAAGGCTCCAAAGGGAGTGATGAACACCGTCTTCTCCTGGTCCTTAACTGCCATCTTAATCTGATGATATCCAGAATAAGCATCCAAGAAACTTAAACGCTCACAACCCGCCGTAGAATCAATGATTTGATCAATACGGGGAAGGGCAAAAGGATCAGCCGGACACGCTTTGTTCAAGTCTGTGTAGTCCACACACATCCGCCAGGTGCCGTTCTTCTTGAGCACGAGCACCGGGTAAGCTAACCACTCCGGGTGAAAGACTTCAACAATAAACCCGGCCGCCAAGAGCCGGGCCACCTCTTCCCCAATGGCCTTCCGCCTCTCTTCATTAAACCGCCGAAGGAATTGCCTGACCGGCTTAAATTTCGGATCAACATTGAGAGTGTGCTCAGCGAGTTCTCTAGGTACACCTGGCATGTCGGACGGCTTCCATGCAAAAATGTCCCTATTCTCACGGATGAACTCGATGAGCGCGCTTTCCTATTTTGGATCCAGATTGGCACTGATGGTAAACTGCTGAGATGAATCTTCTGGAACGAAATCAACGAGTTTAGTCTCATCAGCCGACTTAAATTTCGTTGCCGGCTCATGCTCCGTAGTCGGCTTTTTCAGAGAGGTCATGTCTGTTGGGTCAACGTTGTCTTTGTAAAACTTTAACTCCTCTGTTGCGCAAACAGACTCTGCATAAGCTGCATCGCCTTCCTCACACTCCAAAGCTACCTTCCGGCTGCCGTGAACCGTAATGGTCCCATTATGACCCGGCATCTTGAGCTGTAAATACACGTAACACGGCCGTGCCATGAACTTGGCGTAAGCCGGCCGCCCAAATATGGCATGGTACGGACATCTTATCTTGACCACCTCAAAGGTCAATTTTTCCACCCTGTAGTTGTGCTCGTCTCCAAAGGCCACTTCCAACTCAATCTTGCCGACTGGGTAAGCTGACTTACCAGGTACCACACCATGGAAAATAGTGTTTGACTGGCTGAGGTTCTTATCAATCAACCCCATACGACGAAACGTCTCATAATAGAGGATGTTGATGCTGCTGCCTCCATCCATGAGTACCTTAGTAAACTTATATCCTCCCACCTAAGGAGCCACCACCAGGGCCAAGTGACCGGGATTATCCACCCGGGGAGGGTGATCCTCCCTACTCCACACTATAGGCTGCTCAGACCACCGCAAGTAGCGTGGAACCGCCGGCTCAACAGCGTTCACAACCCTCTTATGAAGCTTCTGATCTCGCTTACATAGACTGGTGGTAAACACATGATATTGCCCACCGCTAAGCTGCTTTGGATTGGTCTGATAACCCCCCTGCTGCTGTTGATGACCCTGGCCAGACTGCTGATTAAAGCCCCCTTGACCACTCTGAGGATTAGAGTTTGAGCCGCCGCCCGGGCCATGAAAGCCGCCGGCGCCTGAGCCGCCGCCCGGGCCATTGTTGCCGTTAAAGGCGTTGGAATTCTTAAATGCCTTCATGATTGCACAATCCTTCCATAGATGAGTTGCTGGCTTCTCTCTAGAGTTGTGCCTTGGACAAGGCTCATTCAACAGTTGCTCCAGCGTCGGGCCTGACCCGCCGCCTCGGGGAGGGGGCCTCCCCTTGCGTCTCTGGCTATTACCCTGTGAACTGGCGTTGGCCACGAACTCTAGGATGCCATCGGCCTTGCGCTTGCCGCCTCCTTGGTTCCCCGAGTTATGCTGATGACCCTTGCCATTGTCGTTCTTCTTTCCCTTCCCTGTCCTTTCATCATCTGAAGCGGGGTCCTTGGTACCATCAGAATCGGCGTACTTGACGAGAGCCGCCATCAGTGTACCCATATCATTGCAGTCGCGCTTAAGCCGCCCGAGTTTCATCTTCAGGGGCACGAAGCGACAATTCTGCTCCAACATTAAGACTGCAGAGCCGGCATCCATCTTATTAGATGAATGTATTATTTCCTTAACCCGGCGAACCCAATGTGTCGTAGACTCACCCTCCTGCTGTTTACAGTTAGTCAAATCCACAATTGACATAGACTGCCTACAGGTATCCTTGAAGTTTTGGATGAACCGGGCTTTCAGCTCAGCCCAAGACCCGATGGAATTCGGTGGTAGCCCCTTCAACCAAGTGCGGGCAGTCCCATCTAACATCATAGTGAAGTACTTGGCCATTGCCGCTTCACTGACCTCCAGCAGTTTCATGGCCATCTCGTAACTCTCGATCCAGGCCGCGGGTTGTAAGTCAGCTGTGTAATTAGGCACCTTCCTAGGGCCTTTGAAGTCCTTGGGTAGACGCTCATTGCGGAGAGCCGGCACCAAGCAAGGGACACCTCCAGTCCTGGTAGGGATACCCACGTCGACGGAAGCCGTCGGATAAGCCGGGGGAGTCTGGTAAGCCGTCAACTGAGGCACCTGCTCTGCTTCTTGCCGTGCTCTGTCTTGGTCTGCTGCGTAAAAGGCTCTGTTATGAGCCGGGCCATGGCCATGGGGCGGGTCATGGCGTCGGATAGTACTTGAGCCGGTCGCTGAGACCAGGTGTTTGCTGTAACTCGGGCTCCGGCCTGGACGAGGGGTCGAGTGGATCCTGTCCCGGCTGTAAGAGTACGCCTCTTGCTGCGCCAGTGCTGTCTGAAGGAGCTCCCTGTCCCGGCGGGTTTCAATAGCCGTCGGGGAGTCGCCATCAACTGGGAGGGCTGCCAGCCGCGCTGCGGCGGCGACCATGTTCTCCAGCGGGTTAGCATAATGACCCGGTGGTATTGGCACATACTGAGGCGGGGCAGGGTTCACCCGGGGAGGCCCCATCACTTGTGGCTGAACAGGGGTCCCAGACCCGGGCACTATGACCCCTGGCGGGTTACTAGATCCTGCACCTGGCGTGTTGAAGAGGTTCCGAGGGTCGTAAACCGGAGGGAGTCGAGATTGGGCTTTTTGATGCCTCCTTCTCATGACCTCATTGGACGCGTTCTGATCCATCGTGAGCCGGAAGGACTGCGCCTGAATCAACTGAGTCTGAGCGTCAAGAGCCGCCCTCTTTGCAGCCATCCTGATCCCTTCCGCTGCTAGATCCTCCTTAGCTTTCACTAGGCCCAACTTTAACTGCGCCAGCTCCACATCATGCTGAGCTTGATCCGCCGGGTCGACCGCGGCGGTCAACATGGCCGTCATCTTGTCCGTGAGATCCATCAGCACCTGAGCCGGCGAGGGCACCGGGTTTCCCGCTCCAGTAGCAGGGTTCAGAACAGGCTGCGCGCCGGCCATGAAGATTCCAACCCGGCTTGGCGGCTCAAACGGGTCCGGAATACTGTCACCATCAGAACAACCCATGAGCCTGCCATCTTGAAGTTGATACAACGAGTTTGACTCATCGGTAGACGACTCACCGTCAGAGCCGGCGGCCGTCTCATCGCCAGATCCAGAGAGCCCTCCATGGATACATCCCACAAAAGCATGCTTTAAGGCAGGCAGGGCCCGGGCGGGTCGTGCACGCTGAGCCGTCTCGATGAGATTGGCGCAGAGATCCGGCTTAGGGCCCGGCTCACCAATCTTGCCAATGAAAACATGAATTCCGCCATAGGGGAGCCGGTACCAGTACTCAATTGAGCCGGCGTCGGGGCCCCAGCTTGCATCGTCGATGTAGAGCTTGCCGCGACGACTCTTGGTCATCCGGCCCACAGCGTATCCCTTGAGCCCTTCGAAGGTGCCCTTCAAGAACTCAAATCCACCGTGCGCTGGCCCCACGGTGGGCGCCAACTGTCATGGAATTGTCACGGCAGATGTCCTCAAGCTAGGACTTAGTCATGGAGCCATCACCGCTAGGAAGCTTGAAGGGGTTAACGGGACAAGGAACACGAGGGGTTATACTGGTTCGGCCCCTTACGGTGAAGGTAAAAGCCTACGTCCAGTTGAGGTGGTATTGATTAGGGTTTCGATGACCAGGGAGCTTAACTGCTATGCCCGGCTCTCGATGAGATCTTTCTTGTCCCTAAACCGCTGCCGGGTCGTCCCTTTATATAGAGAGGTCGACGCCCAGCAGCTCTCAGAGTCCCGGCCAGCTCATAAAAGTGTCCGGCTCGGACTCTCAACTATTCTTTCCTTGCACTACAAGTTCTACCATAATGATGAGTGCAACTACGGGCCTTAAGCCATATCTGGGTCTTAAGCCCATCTTTGGCCCACCGTCTTCTTGCTCGGCGCTGGCTTCTGGCGATGACCATTATGAGTAACCCGGCCCCTCCTGGCGGGTGACTCTAAGGTCTATATCCTCAACAAGAGCGACGAAGGGACTGAGCAGTAAAAAGAATTCCTACTCTACGATATAACTGGACTCTGAAAAAAAATTCTTTTAGACTCAACAACGGCCAAACTACACGATCAATCAAGGGGGGCTCCTAGGGTCGGTCGAGGCTCTGATACCAACTTTTCACGCCCAAGATGCGACCCTATCGTAAAGGAACACGAAGGTCCCACCAAGGATAGAAGCGCATCTTGAAGACGCTTTTGCAAGGTGGATATCATTACATCAACATTACATAATATTTAGGGATACATACAAGGCATACAAATGCCGCAAGAATACATCAATACATCATACATAAGATCAACATCCGTCTACGGATGAAACACAAACAGAAGATCAAACGACATCCACCATGCTAGCCCAGGCTGCCGACCTGGAACCTAACCCCTGATCGAAGAAGAAGCAGAAGAAGAACTCCAAACAAGTAAACATCGCTCTCGCGTCATGATCATCGCAAAACCTGTACCTGCAACTTGTGTTGTAGTAATCTGTGAGCCACGAGGACTCAGCAATCCCATTACCATGGGTATCAAGACTAGCAAAGCTTAAAGGGAAAGGAATGGATAAGGTGGTGAGGTTGCAGAAGCGACTAAGCATGTATGGTGGCTAACTTACTCAAATAAGAGCGAGAAGAAGAAGCAAAGGAACGGTCGTGAAACTAGCAATGATCAAGAAGTGATCCTGAACTCCTACTTACGTCAAACATAACCCAGAAACCGTGTTCACATCCCGGACTCCGTCGAGAAGAGACCATCACGGCTACAGACGCGGTTGATGCGTTTTAAATAAGTCAAGTGTCAAGTTCTCTACAACCGGATATTAACAAATTCCCATCTGCCACGTAACCGCGGGCACGGCTTCCGAAAGATAATACCCTGCAGGGGTGTCCCAACTTAGCCCATTGTAATCTCTCATGGTCAACGAAGGATATTCCTTCTCCCGAGAAAACCCGATCAGTCTCGGAATCCCGGTTACAAGACATTTCGACAATGGTAAAACAAAACCAGCAAAGCCGCCCGATGTGCCAACAATCCCGAAAGGAGCTGCACATATCTCGTTTTCAGGGCAACACCGGATAAGTCAAGCTACGAGTAAAACCAGACCTCGAGTTTCCCGAGGTGGCCCCGCAGGCTGCTCGGTTCGGACCAACACTTAGAGAAGCACTGGCCCGGGGGGGTAAAATAAGATGACCCTCGACAGAGCGACTCCCTAGGGAAAATAAATAGGCTAGGCAAATGGTAAAACCAAGGTTGGGCCTTGCTGGAAGAGTTTTATTCAAGGCGAACTGTCAAGGGGGTCCCATAAATCACCCAACCGCGTAAGCGACGCAAAATCCAGGAACATAACACCGGTATGACGGAAACTAGGGCGGCAAGAGTGGAACAAAACACCAGGCATAAGGCCGAGCCTTCCACCCTTTACCAAGTATATAGATGCATTAATAATATAAGAGATATTGTGATATCCCAACATAAACATAATCCAACAAGGAGCAATCTTCATCTTCACCTGCAACTAGCAATGCTATAAGAGGGGCTGAGCAAAGCGGTAACATAGCCAAACAACGGTTTGCTAGGAAGGGTGACAAAGGTTAGAGGTTCATGGCAATTTGGGAGGCTTGAAGAGCAAGCGAATAGGTAGTGCAGCATAGCGATAGAACGGAGCAACTAGCATAGCAATGATAGTAATGAGATCCAAGGTGACGGTCATCTTGCCTGAAATCCCGCTAGGAAGAAGAACGAGTCCATGAAGAAGATGAAGCCACGAAGACGAACGAATCCTCACGATCGCAACGACACGGGAACTATCGAGAAGAAGCACACAACATGGTAAACACACCACACATGAACAACGCGTGATGCTCAACCAAGTATGATGCATGACAAGGCTATATGAAGCTACTCATGACAAGAGATGATGCATACAAGAACAACACATCAAGGCAAGTTTAAATGAGGCCGGAAACAACATATAACAATTCCGGTAAGTCCTCATATGCAAATTTCGAAATTGGTCCAGAACTGAACAAGCATTAAGTTGAAGTTGTTAAACAGCAAGTTAAATAGCACCACTATGATCTACACGAAATTCTAGTCAAGTTATATATAAAGTTCATTAGATTCGGAGCTACGGCCTAGAAGATATGAGCAAAACAAGTTAAACATGGCATTGATGCAGAATGCATACAAACATCAAGCAAACACCTCAAAACAAGGATGCAACATGATAATATGAGACTGCATGCAAAACTAAGCAAGTTTCATATAGAGCACACTCCAAACGGAGCAACGGTGCAACGCATACACTCCAAACAAGACATAGCAACAATCTGTCCAAAACAGCAACTAGGCATAATGCAAGCATCAAAACAATATGCTACAGCAACTCAACTTGAAAACAAAAGGCATGGACATCATGTACAGGTAAAACATGACAAAACATGAATACTGAGCTATCTCCAGAAATCACTAGAACATGCTCAAAAGGACATGGCAAGATTGCAAATAATAACAGGTTCACAGACTTAGCAGAAATTACTGGACATGACAGAAACAGCATCAGGTAGCAATGTTCAGAGCACGAAATCAACATGCTACAGGAACTCAACATGGTAAAACAAGGCATGACAGTATTCTACTAAATGCATATAACAAAAGTCCCTTACTAACCATAAGCCAAAAGGACCCGAAGATATGATGGCAACCATGTAAACATAGCAAGTTTCGTTATCAGGTTTCGGACTTAGCAGAAAACAGAGCATGGCAGAAACAATAATATGAAGGCCTCATTGTGAGCTTGATGCACTCACTACAGAGCAATGCAGGACAAACAAGCATACCTACAGCAAGATGGCATGTTTATGAAGCTATCCATGGAAATAGCAAATACATAGCATGTATGAATCAACTACAACAAGCTTGGCAAAATTGAATAACACGTAAACAATCTGCCAGGAACATTTTATAGCAAAAGTAGAGCAATATTGAGACATGCTATGGCACTCCATAATTGCAAACAAGGGCATTAATGGATCAATTACAACAATATCTACAAAACATCCTTACTGAACATCACCAAAATATGCATGGATCTCTCTGTAGCATCAAGTTTACATGGCAACAAAATAACGGCAGACAAAGACTTGGAGAAATCACTAAGTCTCTGAAATCAGAAACATTACGAAGCCTAGTTTGCATGCTTGTGCTAGTCACCACAGAGATCACAAAAATACATGGCATACACCACTGGAAAGATGGCATGGCATACAACAAAACACATGTAGAGCTCATGCCCATAAGATGCACAGATTAAATGATACAAAAATAACAAATCTCCAAGTTCTGCTAAGAACCAGCAGATAACAGCAGCTAGCAATCTTGCAACGATGATTTTGGCATCAATATGACCTCTATTGAACATGGTGCAATTTAACAAAATGTAGAGCATCACGAGATGAACAATTCGATATATTACACGCGCGAAAGGCAGCTATATGCATGAAGTTACACTAGGTCAAACAAGCACACACATTATGCAGATCTGGGGACTTAGCAGTTTAACAGACGAAAAAAATAGAACGAGCGTTAGTTAAACAGCGCCGTGGGTGAGGGATGACTGATGGGGGTGCTCACCTAGTGGGCCAAGGCCCAGGTCAGCGATGCGGGCAGGGAGGCCGGCGGCTGGGCCGGATCGGGCCGCGTGGGCCACGAGGCCGAGGCACCGGGCTAGAGATGGGCCCACGCGAGCGGGCGAGCGGGGATGCTCGACGGCTGCAGAGGTCGGCGGCGGCGCCGGCGCGACTCCGGCAGGCGGAGGAGGCCGGAACCAGGCGGATCTGGTGCGGGGAGCACGTATCCGGTCGACGGCGGGGTCGACGAAGCTTCACGGGGCGGCGGTGCGTAACTCCAGCGGCGGCGGGTTCTAGGGCGGCGCGAGGCCGAAGGCGGCGGCGGAGTTCGTGCGCGGGGACGCGGGCGCACAGATCCGAGCGGCCCGCAGGCGAGGACGGGCGCGGGCTCGCGGCACTGGTGGTCGCCGGCAGGGGTTGCGGCGAGGCCGCCGGTGAGGACAGGGAGAGGAGCTCCGGCGAGGGGCCTCGGGGAGTCAAGGCGCGGGTCGGCGCTCAGGCACAGGAGGTTCGGGCGGGACGCGGCGGCTCCGGGCCCGGACGGGCGTGGCGGGTTCCGCGCGGGCCTGGACGGGCCGCGCAGCTGGGAGGCGCGGGAAGGACAGCTGGCGAGCGGGGAGTGGAGGAGGGCGATGGCGTGGTGGCGGCTGGCCAATGGGGAGCTGCCAAGTGGCGCGGTGGAGGTGGCTGGCGCCAGAAAACGAGGGGAAGGCGGCGGAGATCCCGAGGAGGAGGGGGATAGCTGCGGCTGGGGGTTAGGGGAGGCTAGGGCCTGCCCAAAATGGCATGGGAGGGGTTTATATAGGGAAGGGGGGTTAGGATTAGGGTTAGGAGGGGTTTCGGAGCTTTCGGAGCCCTCCGATCGCGATCGGGCGGTTCCGGACGCGAGGAGAGGATTTAGTGAGCTGGACTTGGACTGTGGGAGAGGAGAAGGAGAGACCCGGCGACATTTTCGGAGACCGAAACGTCTGACGAAGGTACCGTCAACGATACCGCTATGAGTTCAACGGTTGGGCTATCAAACGGACTACGAATGCGACGAAATTTGACGGGCGGTCTGTCGGTGCTATACCAAGGCCACTCGGCAAATACCGACCCATTCCGAGAAGGTTTAACACCCGCTCACGAAAAGAAACAAGAGGGGGCGCCGGGTGACATAGGAGTGCCGGATTGCAAAACGGACAACGGGGAAAATGCTCGGATGCGTGAGACGAACACGTATGCCAATGCAATGCACATGATGACATGATATGAAATGCAGATGATAACATGACAAAAGGCAACATGCAAGCAAATGACAAGGCAAGGACGGCGAATAACTCGCAGACACCTGGCGCATCGGATCTGGGGCGTTACAAGCACGGCGACAATCGAACACCTACGGGCTCCGCAGGGAAGAAGAGGAAGGAGTCGACGGCGTCTTGGCGTCCTGCGGTGAAGTAGCGGACGTCGGGGGGCGTAGACGACGTCGGGGAAGAAGACGGACACGATCGCCGGGGTGTAGGTGGTCGGAGAGCATGCCGGTGATGAGCTCGCGCGCTCGGATGCGCTTGGGACGTTGGTGGCGCGACGAATCTGGTGGCTCTCTCACCTGGCAGCGGCGGCGAGAGGGAAGAGGGAAACCCTGGAAGCGCGTGGACATGGGGAGAGGTTAAAAGGAGGGCCAGGGTGAGGGTTTGGAGCGGCGACGCTATCGGCCGTGGCCATGTGCGTGCTCATGAGGGGGACCAAGGTGGAAGAAAAGGTGGGTGAGGGCGTGGGCACGGTCGCTAACCAGTGGGACCAACGTGGCCACGTGGAGCGAGTGGGAGAGAGGTGTGCGCGCCTTTTCAGTGAGAAAAGGAGGAAGGAGGTCGCGAGTGGGAGAGCTGGGCTGCGGGGCGCGGGGCCAGATGGGCCGGCCTGGGAGGCCGAGGACCGGGTGGGTGCTGCTGCAGCTGGGCTGCTGTGCTGCCGCTGCTACTGCTTACGTTCTTCTTCTCAAACAGAAAATGAAACAGAAAAGCACAGGGGAAATGTAGAGGAGTTTGAGAATAATGAAAATATGCTCAAGCTCCTGGAATTGTGCTCTCTTTAATAAAATTGGTTTGGACTTTTTTAAAGGAAGTAAAATAATTCAAGTTTGAATTAAATCCAAACTTGAACCATTGTAAACCCTAACCAAAATAACTTAGATAAGGCTGAGATTTGGCAGAGAGGTTTAGGACATGATGACTGAATTGTGAGGAAGTGTTGAACATTAATGGAGTAGGGAAAATGGCACTTGCCAAATAAAAGAAAGAAGAGGAGGGGAGGTGGTGATGAGTGAAGGGGCATGATGATGCTTGGATCCACATAGAATATGCCACAATCTAATGAGCTACACCATGAAGATGCACATGATGACATGATATGAAATGCATGACATGAAAAAAATGCAAAATGAGAGACAGAAACCCAACCACGAAGGAAATATCATATCACATAGTCGGAAATGGCAAGAGTGGAGTTACAAATCTGGAAAGTTACATCCGGGGTGTTACAACACTCCACCACTACAAGAGGATCTCGTCCCAAGATCTAGGACTCAAAGAACTCCGGATATTCGGAACGGAGGTGATCCTCGTGTTCCCAGGTGGGCTTCTCGGTCGGAATGGTGTGACCACTTCACTTTCAGGAATTTGAGTGACTTGTTGTGAGTCTTGCGCTCCGTTTCTTCCAGAATGGCAACGGGATGCTCATGATAAGACAAATCTCCTTGGAGGTCAATCTCTTCGAAGTTGATAGTGCGCTCAGGCATCTTGAAGCACTTGCGAAGCTGTGACACGTGAAACACATCGTGCACATTTGCGAAGTTGGACAGAAGCTTGAGTTGATAGGCGAGGTCGCCTCTTTTGCCAATGATCTTGAAAAGACCCACGTATCTCGGGGAAAGCTTCCCTCTAATACCGAAGCGTTGAGTGCCTTTCATTGGAGAGACGCGGAGGTAGACATGATCTCCGATCTCGAAAGCCAAGTCACAGTGCTTGCTATCATAGTACTTCTGGCGCGATTGCGCGGCTTTGAGATTTTCATGGATGACTTTACACATTTCTTCAGCTTCTGTGATCAAGTTGTTGCCAAGAAGTTGGCGTTCACCAGTCTCAGACCAATTGAGAGGAGTACGACACTTTCTACCATATAGAATTTCGAATGGGCCTTGCCCGAACTTGCTTGGAAGCTATTGTTGTAGGAGAACTCAGCATATGGGTGACAATCTTCCCACTTCATACCGAAAGAGATGGCACAAGCTCTGAGCATGTCTTCGAGGATTTGATTGACTCGCTCGATTTGTCCACTTGTTTGAGGATGGAAAGCTGTGTTGAAGCGAATGTTGGTGCCCATGGCCTTCTGGAAGGAGTCCCAGAACTTAGAAGTGAAAATGCTTCCGCGGTCCGAAGAGATCAATTGCAGAATACCGTGCAAGGAGAAAATTATGGAGGTGTATAGCTATGCCAACTGAGCTGACGTGATAGATTCTTTGATTGGAAGGAAATGAGCCACTTTTGTAAGCTTGTCAACGACAACGAAGATAGCATCATTCCCACGCTTGGACTTGGGAAATCCAGTAACGAAGTCCATTTCGATATGGTCAAACTTCCATTCTGGAATAGCAAGAGGTTTGAGGAGACCAGCTGGTCATTGGTGTTCTACTTTCACCCTTCGACAGACATCACATTCATTCACGAATTGAGCGATCTCTCGCTTCATTCGAGTCCACCAATACGACTGCTTGAGGTCATGGTAGATCTTCGAACTGCCTGGATGAATGGAAAGGAGAGAATTGTGTGCTTCGTTCATTATGACCTTCCTTAGATCACCTTTAGGAACCACAATCTGGTCCTCGAAGAATAAAGTGTCTTTGTCATCAATGCGATAGCACTTGTATTTGGGTAGTCCCTTGGCAATACCATGTTTCACCTTCTTCACCATGGTGTCAAGGAGGTGTGCCTCACGAATTTGGTCTTCCAAGGTTGGAGTGACTTGAAGGTTGGCAAGAAAACCTTGAGGAACAACTTGGAGGTTGAGTTTGCGAAAAGCTTCACAAAGATCCGGTTGGAAGGGCTTGAGAATTAAGCTGTTGCAATAAGCCTTTCTGCTCAAAGCATCTGCAATCACATTGGCCTTGCCTGGAGTATATTCAATACTTGGATTGTACTCTTGAATCATTTCGACCCATCGAGTTTGCCTGAGGTTGAGGTTGGGTTGAGTGAAGATATACTTGAGGCTCTTGTGATCAGTGAAAATGTCCACTTGCCTTCCCAACAAGAGATGTCTCCATGTTATTAATGCATGGACAACTGCCGCCAACTCAAGATCGTGAGTGGGGTAGTTCCTTTCGTTGGGCTTCAACTGACGAGAGGTATAGGCCACAACTTTCTTCTCTTGCATTAACACAGCGCCGAGACCTTGCAAAGAGGCATCACAGAAGACTTCGAATGGCTTGGATTCATCAGGAGGAGTTAAGATAGGAGCCGAGACGAGCTTCTCTTTAAGAGTGTTGAAATCAACATCACACTCAGGAGTCCACACATACTTGACATGCTTCTGGAGGAGGTTGGAAATAGGTTTTGCAATCTTAGAGAAATTATCAACGAATCTTCGGCAATAGCTTGCAAGTCCAAGAAAACTGCGGAGCTGCTTGACATTCGGAGGAGGTTCCCAGTTCACAATTGCAGAAACCTTCTCGAGATTAACAGCAATGCCTTTGGCGAAGATGATATGACCAAGGTAAAGAACTTCATCAAGCCAGAACTCACATTTGGAAAACTTCGCAGAGAATTGATGCTCTCTGAGCTTGTGGAGCACCAATCGCAAATGTTAGGCATGATCCTTCTTATTCTTGGAGAAGACCAAGATATCATCGAGATACACCAGGATGAATTCATTTGTGTAAGGCTTGAAGATGAAGTTCATCATGCGAGAGAACGTTGGAGGAGCATTGAGAAGGCCGAAGGACATGACAGTATATTCATAAGAACCAAAGCTTGTTCTCAATCCTGTCTTAGGGATATCTTCTTCACGAATGCGAATCTGATGATAACCCATACGGAGGTCAAGCTTGTAAAACACCTTTGCACCTTTAAGTTGCTCGAATAGCTCATTGATGTTGGGAAGTGGGTACTTGTTCTTGATTGTCTTCTTGTTCAATGGACGGTAATCGACGCAAAGTCGGTCCGTGCCATCCTTCTTCTGGACAAAAAGAACACCACAACCCCACGGAGATGAACTTGGTCTTATCAGACCCAGACGCTCTTGTTCATCAAGCTGTTTCTTCAATTCCTTCAGCTCCTTTGGTCCAATCTTGTATGGACGCTTGCAAACGGGTTCACTACCAGGCTCAAGATCGATAACGAATTCGACTTGCCGGTGAGGAGGCATACCCGGGAGCCCTTCTGGAAAGACATCTTGGTACTCACAAATGACTATAATCTGAGAGATTGCATCTAACTCGCCCTTCTCGTTGAGAGAGAATAACCGAAAGGTTTCATCACAAGCGGCATAGATGATCACATCCTCAGAAGAGTGTGTCAATTGAATCTCCCTGACAGCACAATCAAGTTGAGACTTGTGCTTAGAAAGCCAGTTCATGTCGAAAATTAGATCAATATCAGAGTCGCCAAGAACAATTGGAGAAGACAGAAATTTATAGTTGCCCAACTGGATGGAAACACCGGGAGCAAACAAACTGGAAGTCATAAGCTTTCCCGGAGAAACAACTTGCATAACTTTGGACAAGATCTCTGTGTCAACATTGTGCTCCGATCTAAATGGGTATGACATGAAAGAATGGGATGCACCAGTATCAAATAAGACTTTTGCGGGAATGGAGTTAACTGAAAGGTTACCCATGATCACATCTGAAGAATCCTCTGCCTGAGCTGCGTTCATCATGTTCACCTTAGCATTCTTGGGCTTATGCTTGACCACTGCACTGCTAGAAGATCTCACAGGAGGAGGAGGCGGAAGGCGCCTTTGGTTGAAGCACTTGTTCGCATAGTGACCTTTCTATTGGCACTTGTTGCAAGTCACCTCTAAGAGCGGACGATGATAAGGAGCACTTGACCTTGGAGCATGAGTCTGAGACTTGTTCTGATAGCCTGGGTTGGGTGGGTGGGAAGATCCATGGCCACCTTTGTTCTTCTGTTGGTAAGGCTGACAAAGCGGAGGAGGAGGAAGCCAGAACTTTTGTTGCTTTGCTGCCACTTGTGATGAAGAAGAAGACTGAACTGCATCCCTGATTCTCTTCTTTGAAGCCTCACACTTGAGCTGAGCAGCTTCTTGCTTGAGGGCCATGTTATAGAACTGATCGAACTGAGTAGGCTCAACAAGAACGAGAGCTAACTACATATCTTCTCTGAGGCCACCCCTGAAGTAATAGATCATGCTCTTTTCATCAGGAACATCCTGTTTTGTGAAGCGAGCAAGTTTCTGAAACTGGATGTTGTATTGATACACGGACATGCTGCCTTGCTTGAGATTGCAGAACTCCTCACGCTTGCTCTCAACAACACTTGTAGGAATGTGGTGAGCTTTAAAGTCCTGACGGAAGTCAGTCCAGGTAATCACTCGACCTCCTCTGGAATCTTTGTATTGTTGATACCAATCAGCAGCTTGGTCCTTGAGCTGAAACGAAGCGAACTTGACATAGTCCTCAGGCCTGACATTGCTACATTCAAAGTGCTTGTTGATGTCCACGAGCCAATCATCGGCGTCTGTGGCCTCGGCACAGTAGCTGAAAGACTTCAGCTGATTTGCAAGGAACTGGTTGAGGGTAGCAAACTGAGGCTGACTGTTGAACTGCCCTTGACCTTGATTTCCTTGGTTGCCTTGGCCTTGGTTGCGCTCTTGCTAGAGTTGCAAAAGCATCTGGGCATTGGCGTTGGTGCCTGCCATGACAGCTTGCCATGCCTCCGGAGGCGGAGGAGGTGGCAATGGGTTGGACTGCTCTCCCTCAGCATGTTGTGGGTTCTGACGTGTTGGAGGAGGCATCCTGAAGAGGGTGACATCCGTTAGAACCATGATAGACAGATAGACAAGCTGAATCAACGGATAGAAATTGCAACATATAGTCTTCATCGTAAATATTTGAACAAGGATTGAACGAATGAATTCCAAAGTTATCATCACACGTCCATTAAGGTGAGAAGCCACTTGATAAGAGATTGATGAATGAAATAACAAGGTACGACTGGAGCAAATAAGTGGTAAGGATTACCCAATCACAAACCAAATATTTGCGGGAAGAAATGCTAGAGCTACTTGAATTCCCACCTATAAACTCCCAAAACTTTCTGGTTATGCAATCTGGTGTTGGGGAAACAGGGGAAGAACAATATCTCACCCAAACTAACAATCCCTACATCCAGCTGTATCCATCCGTCAACACATAACCAAGAAAACTCCGGAAATCGTGTACCTCAACCTTTGAAAAGCATCCGTTATATGAGCTATGGCAATACTCCTGAACTCCCGCCCCAGTACTAGGTGGCGTCGAGGTTATCTCACCAAGAACTGCATAAAAGATATTTTCGATGTCGGTGAAACTCAGGTATTCCAGAACTGCAATGATAAAATTGTGACGACAACACCTCGGAGCTCAACTCCCCGGGACACTGCCACAACCCCTAAATGTCAGGAGGCACCAAGAACAATGTTCTCGTCACAAGAATATCGGAACAATCCCAAGATACCCGCATGATACTAAATTTTTTTAGTGAAATTTGAGGAGGGGAAAGTCAAAACATCTACGTCAGGAGGCCTCACCAGAGCGACGAATGGACCGAGGAGTAAAAAGAATCCTACTCCCCGATATATATAATCCTAAGACTCAAAACAGTTTTGTTCTAGACTCAACAACGTCAGCGAGTCGATCAAGCAGGGGGCTCCTAAGTCGGGGATGGCTCTTATTACAAACTTGTAACACCCATGATGCGGCTATATCTCCCACGTGCCGAGGCACAACTTGGAGGCATAACCGCATGGTGGTTTTGTCGCAAGAAGGGTCATCTTCACACAATCCCATGTAATGAACAAGAATGGGATAAAGAGTTGGCTTACAATCACCACTTCACACAATACATTAATTAAGCATACATCATTTAGAGTACATACATAGTCCTACTACGGACAAATACAAATGAAAGGAAGACAAACCAAATGCTAGGTCCCCGATCGCCCAACTGGGCACCACTACTGATCATCAAGAAACGACACATAGTAACGACCAAGGTCTTCGTCGAACTCCCACTTGAGCTCGGTTGCGTCACCTGCACTGGTATCATCGGTACTTGCAACTGTTTTGGTAGTATTTGTGAGTCACGAGGACTCAGCAATCTCAAAACCCGCGAGATCAAGACTATTTAAGCTTATGGGTAGGATGGGGCAATGAGGTGGAGTTGCAGCAAGCACTAAGCTAATATGGTGGCTAACATACGCAAATAAGAGCGAGAAGAGAAGCAACGCAACAGTCGAGAAGCTAGAGGTGATCAAGAAGTGATCCTGAAACTACTTACGTTAACACAACCGTGTTCACTTCCCGGAATCCGCCGAAAAGAGACCATCACAGCTACACACGTGGTTGATGCATTTTAATTAAGTCAAGTGTCAAGTTCTCTACATCTGGATATTTACAAATTCCCATCTGCCACATAACCGCGGGCACGGCGCTCGAAAGTTTATACCCTGCAGGGGTGTCGCAACTTAGCCCATCACAAGCTCTCATGATCAACGAAGGATATTCCTTCTCCCGGGACAACCCGATCAGACTCGGAATCCCGGTTACAAGACATTTCGACAATGGTAAAACTAGACCAGCAAGACCGCCCGACTGTGCCGACAAATCCCGATAGGAGCTGCACATATCTCGTTCTGAGGGCACACCGGATGAGACATCCTACGAGTAAAACCAGCCCTCAAGTTTCCCCGAGGTGGCCCCGCAGTCTACTCGGTTCGGACCAGCACTCAGAGGAGCACTGACCCAGGGGGGTTAAAATAAAGATGACCCTCGGGCTCGCGAAAACCCAAGGGAAAGGTATAGGTTGTTAGGCAAATGAAAAACCAAGGTTGAGCCTTGCTGGAGGAGTTTTATTCAAAGCGAACTGTCAAGGGGGTCCCATAACCCCAACCGCGCAAGGTACGCAAAATCAAGGAACATAATACCGGTATGACGAAAACTAGGGCGGCAAGAGTGGAACAAAACACCAAGCAAACGGCCAAGCCTTCCACCATTTGCCAAGTATATAGATGCATTAAGTAAAATAAGAGATATTATGATATCCCAACATGTTCATGTTCCAACATGGAGCAATCTTCAACTTCACCTGCAACTAACAACGCTATAAGAGGGGTTGAGCAAAGCGGTAACATAGCCAAACAACGGTATGCTAGGAAGGTGGGTTAGAGGCTTGACATGGCAATATGGGTGGCATGGTAAACAAGTGGTAGGTAGCGCAACATAGTGATAGAGCGAACAACTAGCAAGCAAAGATAGAAGTGATATGGAGGTTAATGGTCATCTTGCCTGCAAAGTTCTCAGAGTTGTCGAAAGGTTGCTCCTCGTTAGCGTACTCAATAGGTTCCTCGTTCACAAACTCATCTCCCGGCTCTACCCAAATCAAGAACACAAGCAACGGAACAACAATCAATCACGGTGCAATGCACAAGCAACATGATGCAAGACTTGGCATGAAATGCAAGGTATGAGTTGCAATGCATATGGGGACTCCGGAAGGGAAAAGATGAACAAGGCGTCAACTTGGCAAACCAAGCATGCCGCAGGAAAGTTGAGGTGATTTTGGTCGACATCGATATAAGGATCACTGGAAACGGATGTACGGTTTGCAAATGACAAGCAAAACAATAACGATGCAAATCTGCACTTAACAGCAACATAGCACTTAAGATGCATCATGAAACTATGCTACAGCACCCAAACCTGAAAAAATACATGGCAGTGAAGTACAGGTGAAGCTCTACAAATCATGAACACTAAGCTACTGCTATAACTCACTAGAACAGGTCTAAAACAAAAAATGCAAATGACAACAGTTCTAGCAGACAGTGAAAATGACTAGCATGACAAAAACAGATTCATGTGGGCGTGTTTACAAGCTTGATTAACTCACTACAGGGCATATCATGGGATGAAATAAATCTAGCATGGAGTAGGAATGAAAATGAAGCTATCCATTTGCAAAACCACCTCATAGAATGCATGAATTGAATCACACAAAAATGCCAAAACAGTAACATGATGCAAAATGACGTGTTCATGAACTTGCTCAAATGCAAAAACTAATGGCACCACTGGATTGGTGGGATTTTTCTACCCCAAAAACATATATAATATGCTGGGGTTGCTGTAGAGAAATCCCCACAAAAGCTATAAGTTGATACCTGCCAAAAATGGCTATTGACAAAATTGGCATTTTCCCTAAAGGGAAATGTCCAGAAATGGACTAGCCCAAAATGGAAAGATTCCTATGCCAGAAACGGAATATTCCTGGAATTTAAAACAAAATAAAAGAACAGAAACAGAGGGGATGATAGGTGGGACCTGGTCCCCTGAGAGGCTGACGGGTGGGTCTACGCGCGCAGCTGAAACAGAGCAAAAACAGGGGCGCTACCGGCCGGCGACGGGCACGGCGGAGGACCTCACCAGTGTTGTTCCAAGGACCCTATGGCACGGCGGAGATGCGCAATGGGGTCGCAGGAGAATCACGCACCCCCGGGTGCCACTAGCCGCACCGGACGGCGACGGAGTCGACGCCGGCGACGAGCTACAGAGGCGGCGATGGCGCGGACGCACGCGGCGAGGCGGAAGGCTACGCAAGCAGTTGGATCTACGGAACCGGCCTACGCGACGCAACGACGAGGCAGAACGCACGCAAAGGCGCTACGGAGGTCGCAGGACTCGACGGAGCGGGGTTCGACGTCGACGGGTTCGAGCGGACGACGCGGGGCTAGCTAACGGATTGAAAAGAGGGGGAGAAGGGCACGGGGCTGCTCAGAGGCTTACCACGATCACGAGAGTGCGCTCGGTTGGACGAGAGGTGGTCGGGGGCGATTACGGCAACGATCGAACACCTACGGGCTCCGCGGGGAAGAAGAGGAAGGAGTGGACGGCGTCTTGGCGTCCCACGGTGAAGTAGCGGATGTCGGGGGCGTAGACGACGTCGGGGAAGAAGACGGACACGATCGCCGGGGTGTAGGTGGTCGGAGAGCACGCCGGCGACGAGCTCGCGTGCTCGGATGCGCTCGGGACGTTGGTGGCGCGACGAATCTGGTGGCTCTCCAACCTGGCGGCGGCGGCGAGAGGAAGAGGGAAACCCTAGAAGCGCGTGGACATGGGTAGAGGTTAAAAGGAGGGCCAGGGCGAGGGTTTGGAGCGGCGACGCACTCGGCCGTGGCCACGTGTGTGCTCACGAGGGGGAGCAAGGTGGAAGAAAGGGTGGGTGAGGGCTTGGGCACGGTCACTGACCAGTGGGACCGATGCGGCCATGTGGAGCAAGTGGGAGAGAGGGGTGCGCGCCTTTCGGTGAGAAAAGGAGGAAGGAGGGCGCGAGTGGGAGAGCTGGGCTGCGGGGCGCGGGGCCATATGGGCCGGCCTGGGAGGCCGTGGCCCAGGTGGGTGCTGCTGCTGCTGGGCTGCTCTGCTGCCGCCGCTGCTGCTTACTTTCTTTTTCCTGAAACAGAAAATGAAACAAAAAAGCACAGGGGAAATGGAGAGGAGTTTGAGAATAATGAAAATATGCTCAAGCTCCTGGAATTGTGCTCTATTTAATAAAATTGGTTTGGAATTTTTAAAAGGAAGTAAAATAATTCAAGTTTGAATTAAATCCAAACGTGAACCATTTTAAACCCTAACTAAAACAACTTAGATAAGGCTGAGATTTGGCAGAGAGGTTTAGGACATGATGACTGAATTGTGAGGAAGTGTTGAACATTAATGGAGTAGGGAAAATGGCACTTGCCAAATAAAAGAAAGAGGAGGAGGGGAGGTGGTGATGAGTGAAGGGGGATGATGATGCTTGGATCCACATAGAACATGCCACAATGCAATGAGCTACACCATGAAGATGCACATGATGACATGAGATGAAATGCATGACATGAACAAAATGCAAAACGAGAGACAAAAGCCCAACCACGAAGGAAATATCATATCACGTAGCCGGAAAATGGCAAGAGTGGAGTTAAAAATATGGAAAGTTACATCTGGGGTGTTACAGAGTGGCCAAACTCATCTAAGGAGCATTAAAACCCTAGAACTAGAAAACTTGATAGGTATCCATGGAGGGAGAACAGGGGGAAAGGACCAACCGGAGGAGGACCCCATCCCGATGAAGATCCGTGGAGCAAGAAGCCCGATGAAGCCCGGAGAAGCTCCGGCGAGCGGAGGCGGCGCTGGAGGCGACCTGGGGTGTGGAGGGGGCGAATGGGTGGGAATGAACCCGAGCCCCCCCACGCCCGCCTCTTCAGGGCCAGAAACCGCAGACCCCGTGTGCACGGGCTAAGTCAGGCCCGTGCGCACGGTACAGAGCCCGTGGGCATGGGGGCCCCGTGCACACGGTACAGGCCCGTAGGAACGGTGTATTCAGGAATTTTGACATGAGGGCCTTTTTTAAGGTACGGCTGAGTGTAAACTCTTACCCATTCTTCGCAAAGTACTTGGTCTATATTTCTGAATACGCCGCAAGAGAAGTCCTATCACTACGAAAAGGGTATATGTGAAGCACTTGTACCAGAAGAGAAACGAGAAACACAAACCCAAAAAAAGGAGAGAGAAGACAAGAAGGCCAATATACCACACACACGAAGCAAACACGGACAGAACCCTCAAGAGAGGGCGTTGGCCGAAGCCACCATGTTTGAGTTTATTTGGTATGGCACCGCGAAGATATGAACCTTGGGCCCAAGACCAATACTCATCTTTGAAGCACAAGTACCACCTAAAGTGGCTAATGTGAAAGATTTTGTTTGATTTATGCACTTCTAGGATAAGGTAGCTCATGAGTTGAGCTAGCTCCCTGTAGACATGTTCCTACATCTAAGCAAGATAATACAAGAGTATGTGTGTATGAACAAGGATTTCAATCCCAAGTTACTTATATCCATGATATTTAGCTCATGCCTTAACTCGCGGAGTCTTGCTTCTTCATGTGGCTTGGTGAATATGTCGGCTAGTTGATTCTCGGTGTTGACATGGAGTAACTCAATGTTTCCCTTGGCCACATGATCTCTAATGAAATGATGGCAAATCTCAATATGCTTGGTCTTGCTATGTTGAACCAGATTCTCAACGATCTTGATTGCACTTTCATTGTTACACAAAAGAGGCACTTTGTCACTTTTGACACCATAATCCATCAAAGTTTGCCTCATCCATAATAATTGAGCACAACAACTTCCGGCGGCAATGTATTCGGCTTCAGCCGTTGAGAGAGATATACAATTTTGTTTCTTTGAAGACCAACTTACCAACGATCTCCCTAGGAATTGACATGAACCGGAAGTGGACATGCGGTCAACCTTGTCTCCGGCCCAATCCGAATCCGAGTATCCCATTAACTCAGATGATGATCCTTTGGGATACCAAAGTCCCAAATTTGGGGTATGAGCCAAATATTGAAGGATCCTTTTCAATGCCGAAAAGTGGCTCTCCTTAGGAGCGGATTGAAATCTTGCTCACATACACACGCTCAACATAATATCTGGCCTAGGTGCACAAAGGTAAAGGAATGAACCGATCATAGAGCGATATACCTTCTGATCAACTTCTTTACCATTGGGATCAAGATGAAGTTGACCATTTGTGGGCATGGGTGTCTTCATTGGCTTGACATCTTGCATTTTGAACCACTTGAGCATGTCTTGAATATAACGAGATTGATTGATGAAGGTTCCTCCTCTCAATTGCTTCACTTGAAAACCGAGGAAGAACTTCAACTCTCCCATCATGCTCATAGCAAATTCCATAGTCATAAGATTCTCAAACTCAACGTTAATAGCATGGTTAGTGGACCCAAAGATAATATTATCAACATATATTTGGCAGACAAACAACTCTCCTTTTACCCTCTTCGTGAAGAGAGTGGAATCTATTACCCCAATCTGGAAGCCTTTCTCACAAAGGAATGCCGTAAGGTGATCATACCAAGCACGAGGTGCTTGTTTGAGTCCATAGAGTGCCTTATGGAGTTCATAAACGTGAGAGGGGTGATCGGGGTCTTCGAAACCGGGAGGTTGCTTGACATACACCAACTCCTTAGGAGGACCACTAATAAATGTACTCTTAACATCCATTTGATATAATTTGAAATCATGATGAGAGGCATAAGCAAGCAAGATGCGAATGGATTCGAGACGGGCAACGGGGGCAAGATTTCACCAAAGTCCAAACCTTCAACTTGGGTGAAACCTTGTGCCACTAACCTTGCCTTGTTCCTTATTACTTGCCCATGTTCATATTGTTTATTCTTGAAAATCCACTTTGTTCCAATGACATTATGATATTCCTTGGGTCTTTCCACAAGGTCCACACTTTGTTGTGGGTGAAGTTGTTGAGTTCTTCATGCATGGCATTTATCCAATCCGTATCGTCAAGTGCATCTTCCCCCTTAAGGGGATCAACTCAAGAGACAAATGAGTGATGCTCACAAAAGTTTGCCAAACGTCTATGAGTAGTTACCTCCCTTTTTGATACTTTCATAGATGTTCTCAGTGAGATGTTGAAGATGCTTTAGCTTGGCGGCCACTTTTTGCTCTTTGATGTCAAGCTCTTCTCACTACTAGGAAAAGGCCTACTAGTGGCGCACCAGTTTTGCCTACTAATGGCGCACTACTGGTGCGCCACTAGTACCATGCCACTAGTATTTTTTACTAATGGCGCACCACTGGTGCGCCATTAGTATCTGGTATACTAATGGCGCACCAGGCAGAGCGCCATTAGTATAGGCCACGGTGCGCCATTAGTATGCCTCCCAGGGGGCCATATTTACCCATGTGCTTTGCCATACTAATGGCGCACTGCGGGGTGATGCGCCATTAGTATCCTTTGGCATACTAATGGCGCACGTTGGGGTGATGCGCCATTAGTATCCTTTGGCATACTAATGGCGCACGTTGGGGTGATGCGCCATTAGTATGTATATTAGGGATTTTTTTTTCTTTTCTGATATTTGCACAGATTACAAAATATATTATTGGACAGAATATAAACAGCACCACACAGCAACAGCAGATTCATCGAATACAATAGAAGATTAGTCTCCGAATACAATTCATCATATTAGTCTCCGAATTCAAAAGACCGAACAAAGATAGCACATTACAACTCTCGAGACCGCGAGTAGCGAGTTTGTCTTCACACTACAAGTCGATATCGATCATCTAAACTACCATCACATAGAAGAGAGCTGCGGTCATCAAGATGAGCATCATCGCGATGAAACTGGTCTTCATCCGGTTCCTCCAACGCTCCCTCCTCTCTCCCGCTAGATAGCGCGCGTATCTAGATTCCGCCTCCGCCCTAGTGGTGTACCCTTTGTAACTGTTACCGCTGAAACGGTGAACCTGTCTTCGACACTCCTCCCAGTCGTCGTAGACTCCGGGAACCTTACCCTTGTACACGACATACGACGGCATCTCTATGCACTAGCCAAACAACAGACAATACATAAGCAATATATAAGTATGCAACAAAAGGATCGGAAGAGAAAAGCAAGACATTAATAGCATGATTCATGGTCCTACTAATAAATAGCATCGATTACATCTAAGTTAAACGACTGTCCAAACCATAGAGACATACAAGTTCATTAAAGTTTAATTACAACATGAGCTAATCAATGTTTCAGAACTACACATAGCATCACTACTTTCGACTCGACTCATGGGATCGGAGCATGGATGAAGCTGCCGTCTGTCGTGATGGTCATGAAGTCGCGGGCGTTGTCAGCCTGCATTTGTAGCGTTGTGTCTATCTCACTGTTGGACGGTTGAAATTTGAGGTAGAACTGCCCCGAGGTACGAAGGACATCTTGATGGATGATTTCTGCAAACTCCGACTGGATGCGAAAGAATTCTTGTCGGATGTCCGCGTCCTGGATTGCCGCCAAGCTTGCGGCCCAATCTTTGAGATTATTTGGTAGCAGAAGGTGATTATGGTCCCGTACGATCGCCCGCATGTGATGGAGGGCGTAGTAGGCATCCTTCTGACCGCCAGGCGGCTGCTTGACGCAGGGGAACGTCGTATTGTGGGTGAACACGTGCCTGCCGTACCTACGAGCTGGCCTCTTAAAGGTGCCTCCAGATGCGTTGTAGCCGCGGAGAGCATCATCAAGAACATTCTTGATATTTGTGTAGTCTATCTTGGAGTCATGGTCCGGGTCGAAATACGTGGCCATGGAATATTTCGGGCTTAAGAGGATGAGTGTGCAATTTGTGTCACTGCATAGAACACGAAATGTTAGAAAAAAAAGAACGATCAAAATCTAAGAAATCATATGTTACGGGGCGGTTAGGAGATGACTTACTCGGGAAAGTAAGGCACGAGGAAGTTATCCTTATCTAGATTTGCCAGAATGACGCCTTCGAGGTGTGAACTTGCGACTTGCTGGTCCCCAGCGCTGCCCAAGATCTTGGCACGCATGTAGAAGGGGTCGACTATCACAATGTCCAGGGTCTTGTCTCTAATGATCCGCATCTCCATACTCAGCGAAAACAGCCGAACGAAGGTGTAGTGCAGCGGATGAAGGTTGAACATAGCAAAGATGTCATCAAACCGCAGGACGATCGTACCCCCGACGGCGCTATCCACCAAGCCCTTGCCCTCTGGCACCTTGGCCACGAAAACCGGGTATGCCACATCATTCTCTCTGAGATGCCGCTTCTCCAAAGAAAGAACACTGTCATGCAGACTCCGCATAGCACCGGTTGCAGCATTGAGCATATTTGTCGGTAGCATCGCCCTACCCGCCACATGCACCCTCCTCGAGATATCCTTAGGTGAAGGTGGCCCGTCCTGAGCACGGGTCGTACTCGGTGTCGGCTGGCTCACACCGGCGCCCTTGTTAGTCTTTCATTTCCGTCCCTTCTTCCTGATCTGCTGTAATTGGATCGAGTTCTACTCACAGACCGCCTTCTTGAGCATGTTGGGGCTGATAATATTTCGCACCTCAGCTATCTGAGGCTCGGTGAAGGCGGCAGCTGGAGGCGTCTCCTGAGAACTGAACGCCAGACGACGCCTTTTGCAATTGGGTTTCTCCGCCGTACCAGCTAGATCGCGGTTGTCTTTTTCAGGGTTGGGTTCTTGAGAAGGAGGCCCGTAGAACTCGTCACCGTACCCATATTCGGCAAAGTACTTATCGACGTTGGAAAATGTACCGCCGTTGTTGTCATCGTCGTCTGGATCCTGTGCCATATGCATGTCCAGATCCTGTGCCATAGGGATGTCCGGTAGCGTTGCGGCGTTCTTGCCATGGCTTGGCGCTGGCAGGACTGGCGGTCTTGTCTGTGGGGTGGTGTCCCCCACCCCCAAATGAATCTGGCTCTTCGGCCAAAGCGGGGGCCAGCTTACGTAGGTGCTGAGGGTCATCACATCATCTTCGTCGGCTCCAGCGGGTCGAATCGGAGGTAACAACTCGTCGGAGCCTGGCAGCACCCGAACCACTTCAACCCTATACAAGCTGGGTGGCATCGGATTACCGTGGAACACGCGGTTGCCCGGTTGAACGATTCTGCCCTTGTCGACATCGACCAACTCGCCGCCCACGAAGTGCAGGAGAGTGCAAGGAACGTCGGCAGCGCCCTGCGAAAACATGTAGGGCGTCAGGGATGCCTAGTCAAAGGCTAGGAGATGAAGTCATCGGCCGAGAGGCTTAGTTACCGTGATGCCGTCAAGCTCGGCTAATGTCGAGGCACCGCCAACGGCGGGCATGTAGCTGACGGAGGGGCCACTTGCTGGCGAGGTGCCGGCCGGCGTACACCCGGGTGCATTAAGCTCCAATGCCCGTGCCGGCGCCGGAGACACGAATACCGCCTCCGCCGGAGACACCAATGGCGCCGCCTGCGCGTTGTGCGAGTTGCTGGCCGTGAAGCTGGGAACCGGGGGAGGCCCCTGTTGGCCGCCCGCAATCCACGTCGTCAGCCCCTGAATCAAGGTAGGCACTATGGCGGTGAGCGTCGTTCCCAGTTGTTGTTGCACTTGCTCTTGGACAATCTCCGGAATCCACGCCACTTGTGCCTTGAGTTCTTGAACCTCGCGTGACTGGCTTTCCGAGCTGGTCTTTTTCTCCTTTCGCCCACCAGCGGTATAGTATAACGACCATTTTGTGGACAAGCCTTTTCCGGCCACACGACCAGCTGACGACGGCTTACTGAGCTTATCCTTGTTTTTCATTACGTTCAACGCCCTATTTAAAGGGTTGTCAAAAGGGGAGCTCAGAGACGACCCCGCGCTACTGCTTTCAGCCTCCTACGGAAGGAATGTGAACCATTTAGAAATTTGGCTTCATTAATTAGAATGCAACCATATGGAGCTAATTACGCGGGGGTGCATTCCTTACCAGAACAAGCTCAAGCGCCCTGGTCTTCGGATCCGTAGTAAGCTCCTTTGTTACCGGGTCCTCCTTGTACCGGGCCCTGACAAAGTTCCTGGTCTGCTTGTCACGCAATTTCTCGAAGCGGGGCGGTAGGCCTTGCTCGGCACGCTCCGCGTCCTCCTTGTCCCATATAGGCTCCGCCACTCTGTAACCGCCGGGACCGAGTTGGTGGACCCCTAAGTTCAACTCCCGCATTTCTTTCCCCCACTGACTTGATTCGGAGGTTGCGATGCTCTCGCACTTGATCTTGACCTCCTTGTAGTCATCTTCGCTTATCAAAGGATATTTCGCCTTGATCTTCTCATAACTATCACCTTTTTCAATCATTGCCTTCACCGTGCTTCTCCATGTAGACAGGGTCGTGCTCATCCTCGTGAGGGCGGCACTATTCACTTTATTCCCTAAGAGGCGTGTGTTTGCAAACTCAGCGGGGAACTTGTATCGTTCGTGCAGCTTCGTGAAGAGGACGCTGCGCAAATTCCCTCGGTCCTTATGCCTTAGGTTCTCGGTGTTGATCGAGACGGTGCTCCAGAGAATGCACCCGAGCTGAACCGAGTAACCCTTGACTACTTGTTTGGGCGCCGTTGGATGCCCGTCGGAGTTCAGTTCAGTAAATTCCTCCTTGAGGGTGCCGAGCACGCTCGGGCGCCGGTCTTTCCGTTGCGTCTTCGGTTGGCTGCCATCTATGCGTGCGCTGCCATCATCAGTGGTGGCATCCTCGGCGGCACCATCAGTGGTGTCATCCCCGACGCCACTAGGGGTTGTGTAGTCAGGATCGGTGTCTTCCGCGGCGTCCTCATAGCGGTGAGGTTCTTCCTCCAGCTCCTGGGACAGCTTCCAGAATTGCATGCCACCCGAACCGCCGGCCTCATCCTTGTGGGCCATGTTTCGCTCTAAATAGGAAAAAAGTTTGGTCAAAAAGTTGGTTATTGTCAAGGAACAAGATCATGGTCTCATCATTTAGGCTTTGTCGACACCGAGAGGCATCCTAAAAGCTAAGCTTTTATCATTTAGGGTTTGTCGACGCCAAGGCACCCTAAAAGCCTAAGCTTTCATCATTTGGGCCTAATCACTTGGCTCTATTGCCACCTATGGTTTAATGCAGCAAGAATAAAGGGGGAATTGATCCTACTTAATTAAGTACTAAGATACCCCGGCCCATGCATTAGTCGCAAGTACCCCATATGTCCTATTTTTAGCAAAGTCATGCTAAAATTCATGGAAAATTTCAGCATGACCTTTGCTGAAAATAGGACATATGGAGTACCCGAATTTGCCGGAACGGAAGTTAATCGACATTCCGGCAAACTCAAGGGCCTCTCGGGGTACCTGCTAAATCATCACGACACGATGGTCGGAGGCAAAACCCAGCAAACTAGCACCACAATGTGCCTCTACTTTCATATGGATGAAAAGGCCACAATGTGCCTCTACTAGCACCACAATCTTAGTTAACTTCTGGGGACATTAGAAAGTTAACATCCACCTGATTATTATGAGGACTTCACTGCCACTGTTTACTCAAAAATAGGATAACCTAGTGACAGGACTGTTGGTTGATGTCACAAAAAAGTTGCTAGTCTCAACATGTTCTACAGTTGTTAAAATTATCTTACTGTATTTAGAACAAAGTAACACCACAGAGTCTACTAATTCAGGTAGAAGCCATCATTCATTACAAATTTGAATATATGATATTCCAGAAAATAATCTGTCTAAAATTAGATACATCCCGTTTGAACTACCAAAACTGTAACCAACGTTATTACCTAATTATGAAAAAAGTGCAGTACATATAAATTATTTCATCACTGAGAGGAGATAACCAAAAGTTTCCAAGCAATATGATTAAGAAAATGGGATTTAGGCATCCAAATGCCACAAAAGGCCAAATCACATTTTTAAACCAAGTTACACAAAGAAAATGCACCTAAGCACCAAGAGGAACTGTTGCAACTCCATAAGGTATATCCAAGTCACTGCTGCTCATATTCAAAAAACCTAACTCCAATATAACCAGAAAGATTTTAAAACATTATATCTCCCTGCTGACACGAACTGAAAGCGTAACAAAAATACCATCTTCTTTTGTTGATGCGTTGGTGTTTTAGAGCAGAGGTAAGAAAACCGGAGACCATATATGTAGTTTCTAACACATGCAAGATTACTTAAAAATTGGAGAGCCATGTCGTTTCTACTGGACCTAAATAGAGCTAGCTGCTGGTGTTGAACAATAAACAGCCACACCACACACTAAGACAAGTAACTGAGATGACTCTCTTTGTATTGTAGTAGAAGAAGAAACAAGAGAGAGATGCAAGATAGTAGTATATATAGGTGAGTCAACCTATTATTCTAGGCAGCTGCCTTGCTGGTGATTCGGTGTCGTCGCAACTGGATCCCTCCCACTCGACCTGCGATCTTCTACAAGGAAAAAGTAGCAGCTTAGTCAACCACCATATAATTATACAAGGAAAAAATGTTAATTGGCACAAGTGTAAACGAGAAGCTTGAGGTAGCAGCAGATTGAAGTGATAAAGTGCAAAGGAGAAGCTTGAGCTAGTAAACAATTTCTGAATGTTATAAAGTGGGGAAAGTAAAATAAAATTCATGACTAGTCATGGCAGTAGAAAAGAGATGAGATTTCACAAAACCAGAGCCAAGCATAGTCCAGAATGTCAAATTTTCAGTTAGTTAATTATTACAGTCCTTTGCTAAAAGAGATGATCCGTCCAAGAAATTTAATGCTAGATGCATGCAGTCTGTTGAGGATCTTTTAGTGAATGACTAACAACAAGTAGCCGAGCTTGCCCATGAAAGATTAGATTTAGAAGTGCTGGCTGCTGCTAGTGAATGGAGCTGACAGTTATACAGTGTCAATTGACAGTAAGTAGAGTGAGATGATCAAACATTTGTGCTGAATAGCAGTGGCAGTGTAATGTTAACTAAATACAGTTGGTAGTGTATAGAGTGTTAATTGACAGTGGCTTGTCCTGGATATAACTCATTTTCTAGGTTTACCTTGGGTAGATAGCCCATGAATGTGGCACAGATACTTACATTCATGCCGTGAGATAAAGTTATTTTCAGGTATAAACCATGGACAATTACCCGATGATACAGTGCCTTTTTCTTTAGTGTATGTCCAGTGCATTTTTCTTCTTCTTTCGTTGAGTAGCATAAATTAGACCTATTATTGTGTAAGATGCAGGAGTACTTCTTATACTCTGTGGCATTGCCATACTTAGCCAAGAGTCCCCATTTCTTATATTCTGTGAGATGCAGTCATCTTTTACTCCAGTTCTTATAGTATTTTGGAGTACATTGCCTGTTATGCTGCTTGCAAGGTTAGCATAGGTTCAGAAATGGGGACTAAAAAACAGTGATTTAATTCTCCAATTCAATTTTCATTTTCAAGTTTAAATTTGAATTTCAACAGTAGTGATTTTACACCCAGTTCAACAGTGATTTTACCTCGATTTCAACGGTAATTTCAGCAGCAGAGTCGGGGCGGGGACTAAAAAAATCTTAACCCTAACAGCATAGTGGAGCGCGTGGAAGATGAGGTGGGGCGGCGGGTAGACGGGAACCTTTCCCGGAGAGCGCCTCCAGCCACGTCTCCTCCACGAGCAGCTCCGGACTCGGCGAGGCGGAGGTTGCGGCGCGCGCGGGCGATGGCGAGGTTGGTGTCGGCCCTGCGGCGCTGCTTCGGCGAGAGTGGGGTGGGGTCGGAGGGGAGGAAGGGGAGGATGGGGAGAGGGAGGTGGCGGGGGCGCGGATTGGTACCGGACGGAGAGGAACTGGCGCGAGGGAGAGGGACGAAGGGGAACTAGCAAGGGAGAGGGAGGAATTAGCTATAGGGGGGAAACTTACTAATGGCGCACCCCGAAGCGGTGCGCCATTAGAATGTTTTTTTATATAGCAATGGCGCACCCACGATTGGTGCGCCATTAGTAAACTTTTTTTTATATAGCAATGCCGCACCAACTAGAGGTGCGACATTAGTAATCTTTTTTTTGTTGTATCTAATAATTTTTTAGAAAATGAATATGAATATGAAACAGTAATAATTTTTTATAAAAACAGTAATAATTTTTTTAAATATAATCAAATTTGTTATTTGAAAATATTTATGAATATGAAAAAAATCATCAAATTTATTATTTGAAAATATAAGCAAATTTGTTTTTTTTGCAATTTTAGTTGCATTCATTTGTGACGGTGGAGCGGACCGGGGAGGGTGCGGGGGAGGGTGCGGGGGGTCGGCGGCGGCGGTGGAGCGGGCCAGGGAGGGTGCGGTGGATCGTCGGCGGCGGTGGAGCTGGGGAGGATGCGGTGGGTCGTCGGCGCCAGTGGAGCGGCGGAGGGTCCGGGGGGTCGGCGACGACGGCCGGTGGAGCGGGTAGAGGGTGCGGGGGGTGCTCGGCGGCGAGGGGGACCGGATCTGGCGAGGTGGGATAGCGATCGAGATGGAGGGGGATCGAGATCGAGTGTCCATGAAATTTAAAAATATTCATGAGTTCAAAAAGTGCCCATGAAATACAATCGAGAAATGAAGGCTACAATTTAAATACAATCGATCTTAGCTAGCTATCTGTTCACAATCTTCTTGCCCTTATTTTTCGTAAATGGAGTTCTTCTCTTGAACAGACGTCCTTTAGGTAGGGTGGTCCTGCTTCTTCTTGTGGTGTATGCTGATACTTCATCGTCGTCGTCATGTTCCATCTTCGGGTCGCCGTACTTGTCGAAGTCTTGCTCATTGGCAACTCCATCCATTCCGATGATCTTCCTTTTGCCTCTCCTCACGACAACACGACTGGGCTTTGACGGGTCGGTAATGAAGAAGCATTGGTCCACTTCGGAAGCCAGTAGCCATGGCTCATTTTTCGCGGTGACGTTCGCGCCTGCGGTCTTGGATTTGGCTTTGGGTATAACCATGGTGGTGAAATACTGGTCTTCTTTTATGACGCTCTTGGCCCATCTGACACGGAACATCGGGACCTTCTCTCCAGCGTAGCTCAGCTCCGAGATCTCCTCGATCCTTCCGTAGTATCTGTCCTTGTCGTTACCGGTGTAGGATTCCATCGTTACCCCGGAGTTCTGCTAACCATCGCTCTTCATGTCCTTGTCCTCGGTGTAGAATGTGTAGCTGTTGATATCGTACGCCTCATACGTCATCAGGTTGTGCTCGGCGCCCTGTGACAAGGCGAATATGAGTTGTTCTTCCGCGGAAGAATCCTCATGTAAAGGGTACGACAGAAGCTTCTGCTTGAACCAACGTGTGAAACATGAGTTGTACTCTTTGATTATATCTCCGTCCGTCCTCTGTTGGCCTCGGTCATTGTACGTCTTCTCAATAAAGGTTTTGTGCTCTACCACCCAAGGATCGACCACGTCTATGTGTTGTAGCGCGACTAGGTTTGCTCTTTCAAAGTCGGCGAGTCGATCATCAAAGTCGACATGCATTTCGCGGCGACCCTCACGGTGACCCCATCCAGCGAGCCTGCCGAGGTGCCTGTTGACAGGCAGACCAACGGGGTTCTCGATGCCTAGATAACTCGTGCAGTAGGAGATGCACTCTTTGGTCAGAAAGCCCCTGGCTATGCTTCCCTCTAGACGTGACATGTTGCGAACGTATCCTTTGATGACACCATTCATCCTTTCGAACGGCATCATGCTGTGCAGGAACGTCGGCCCGAGTTGGATGATATCCTCCACGATACGGACCAGCAGATGCACCATAACGTCGAAGAATGCGGGCGGGAAGTACATCTCAAGCTCACATAGTATCACCACGATCTCTTCCTGTAGCCTTCTGAGTTGCCTCACGCCAACCGACTTCCGAGACATGACGTCGAAAAAGTTGCATAGGCCAAATAGCGTTTCACGGACGTGCGTGTCCATGATCCCACGGATTGCAACTGGAAGTATGTGCGTCATCAGCACGTGAAAGTCGTGAGACTTCATCCTGCTGAACTTCTGCTTCGCTGAGTCTAGGTATCTGCTTATCTTCCCCGCGTAACCTTAAGGAAGTTTTACTCCTACGAGGCAGGTGAAAAATTGATCGATCTCCTCCTGACTTAGAGTGAAGCACGCGGGAGGGAAGTCATTTCCGGTCTTCTTGGCCTTTTTGCCTTTGCGATGACTTTCCGTGTCCTGCTTCGCCTCATCATCATCATTAGCGTGAAGCTCCTCCCTGATGCCCATTGGTTTCAAGTCTGCCCTTGCTTTTGGCCCATCTTTGGTCCTCTCTGGCATTATGAGCAGGGTACCAAGCAGACTCTCGCAAACGTTCTTTGTGATATGCATGACGTCAAGGCTGTGAGGCACACGGTGGATCTTCCAGTATGGCAAGTCCCAGAAAACATACCTCGTTTTCCATACCTTCAGCAGCGGCTCTGGCGCCTTTTTCTTCTTTCCCGGCTCTGGCGCCTATTGCTTCTTTCCCGGCAGTGGGCAATCTTTCCAATTTTTCAACAGCTCGTCTATTTCCTCGCCGCTCCTCGTACGCGGGCATCTTCGGGGTTCGGTTTCACCATCGAACAGATCCTTGCGTTTCCTCCACGGGTCATCATCGCGAAGCCACCTTCGATGTCCCGGGATCTCTATCTAGCTGGCGATACGTTGTGTCATCCATGCACCTGACGCATCCAGAAAATCCGTGGACCACCTGCCCCGCGAGATATCCGTAACCGAGATAGTCGTGCACCGTCGTGAGCAGTGCGGCTCTCATAGGGAAATATTCTTTCTCTGCGGCGTCCCACGTATTGGCTGGCATTTTCCACAGCGTGTCTAGCCCCTCTTTCAGCAGCCCCAGATACAGATTGATGTCGTTCCCTGGTTGTTTCGGCCCTTCAATTAGCATACTCATGTGAATGTACTTCCTCTTCATGCACAACCAGGGGGGAAGGTTGTACATCCACACAAACACAGGCCAGGTGCTATGTGTGCTTCTCTGGCTACCAAACGGATTGACTCCATTGGTGCTCGCACCCAGCACGATGTTCCTTGGATCCTTCCCAAATTCTCGGTGTTCGAAGTTCAACGCTTGCCACTGGCTCCCATCCTTAGGGTGACTCAGCATCTTGTCTTTTTTATTTATCTCCGGATCATTTGCGTCATCTTCTCGCTTCTTCTCCTCCCTATCCGCGTGCCAACGCAGGAGCTTTGCTACCTTAGGGTCCGCGAAATACCGCTGCAAACGAGGAGTGATCGGAAAGTACCACACCACTTTTTGAGGAGCTTTCTTCCTCTTCTTGTATCGAGTGACGCCGCACACAGGACATATGGTAGACTCCGCGTGCTCGTCCCGATAAATGATGCAATTGTTCATGCACACATGGTATTTCACGTGCGGTAAATCCAGAGGACACACGATTTTCTTCGCCTCCTCGAAACTGGTCGGGCACTTGTTCCCCTTGGGAAGACGTTCGTACCAGAATGACATGTTCTCGTCGAAGCATGCGTCGGTCATTTTGTGTTTTACCTTCATCTCCAGAGCCATGAGCGTTACTTTTAGGCGGGTACCTCGGGCCTGCATCCTTCATACAATGGAGTAACCGCGTCTATCTCCAGTTGATCCAGCTTGGCTTTCTCTCGGGCGGCAGCTCTTGCATTATCCGTCTGCTTGAGAAGCAGCTCTTGAATATGAGGGTCCTACACCCAGCCCATCGATGGTCCATCGTCGTCTGCTCCACCGGCATCTTCATCTTCATGATCATGCCCTTCGTCTGCTCCCGCATCTTCCTCATCATCATGTCCGGCATCTTCAACATGATGACTGTGTACAGCATCACCGTCGTGATCATGTCCTAGAGATTCTTCGTCTTCTCGCCCGCCCGAGACGCGGTGGTTGTCTTGCTGCCCTTCCTCATTTCTTGCCCGGCCCCCATGGACGACTTCATAGTCATCTTCATCACCTTGCCACTGATAGCCATCCATGAAACCACGCAAGAGGAGGTGGTCCCGCACCTGCCCGGAATCCGGGTCCGCAATAAGGCTCTTCAGCTTGCATCTTCGACACGGACATCTTATCTCCGTCTCCTTCTTTTCAAGCATCTCGGCCTTCGCGGAGCTCAAAAACCTATTCACGATGCCTTCGGTCATCGTGCGGACCATGGTCGCCTGCGGAGTAGAGCAAAACGATATGTTAGAACCAAGAAAAAATTTGGCATGACTTTCCCTAAAAATAGGACCAAAAAGAATGCATAGTGCCAAAATTCTCGCCGAAACGGAAATGAATCAACATTCCGGCAAAATATTGGCAACTATCGCATTTCAAATACCGGTACCTGCAAACACAAACATATGCAACACCACAAACATACATAGATCTAGCTAGGCCATAAAAAGTGCATGTGCACGTTGTTGGAGGGAGAACAACATAAAGATAGCTTCCCCCTTACTTACCTATCAAAAAAAGGTAATTTAACCACTTAATTTGGATGAATTTATGGTGCAAATGAGGTGAGGAGGAGGAGGCAGCCGAGACAAGCTTGGAGGAGGAGGTGGAGAGAATGAAGTGGGGAAAGTGAGTGGGTAGGTGTGGCTGTCCAAAATATCTAGCTCGTCCCAGGTTACTAATGGCGCACCACCAACAAATGCGCCATTAGTAACCCTGGTTACTAATGGTGCACCTGCTGGTGGTGCGCCATTAGTAGTTTTGCAAAAAAAACAATAATGGGGCACCAGGGAACAGTGCGCCATTACTATTTTAAACTTGTAATGGCGCACTGTTCCCTGGTGCGCCATTAGTAGTTTTGCAAAAAAATAAAAAATAAAAAATATAGTAGTGGCGCACTATGTCGCTGGTGCACCATTACTAGTTCTAACTAGTAATGGCGCACTGTGCCCTGGTGCGCCATTAGTATGTTTGGAAAAATAAAAAAATTTGTTACTAGTGGCGCACCGTGTGTCTGGTGCGCCATTAGTGTCTTTCACACTAGACACTAATGGCGCACCAGCACATGGTGCGCCACTGCTATATAGTAGTGGCGCACCACATGTCTGGTGCGCCATTAGTGGCCATTCCATCTATAGCCCTTTTCCTAGTAGTGTCTTCACTTGGTTTTGGACTTGATGAAGAAGCTTGCCCTTGAGATTGTTTAAGCCTCGGAGACACCCTTCTCTTTGCAACCACAGGTTCTTTCTCATTGGGAAGTGACGAAGATGAAGACACTTGTGGTTGGGGTTGATCTTAATCTTGATCACAAACTTGAGCTTGATCTTGAGCCTCAATAATTGGTTCTTCATCATTTTAAAGAGCTTGCTCTTGATCTTGCTCGGGAATATGAGGGACTTGATCTTGTTCTTGGATAGGTTCATGATCTCCCATAGCATCTTGTACAAGCAGTGTCGGTGATGACTTCCCTTGTGGAGACTCCACAAGAGGGGCTCTTACTCCTTCTTCTACTTGGACTTGGGGTGTTTCTTGTGGAAGAATGTGGCCTATCCCCATTGTCCTTATAGCTTGTGAAGGAGCCTCATCACCTGCAACACTAAGAACAATTTGCTCCACACGGGAGCCGTTATCTTCATCAAACTCCACATTTACTATTTCCTCAATGCACCCGGTGGATTTATTGAAAACTCGGTAAGCATGAGAGTTTGATGCATATCCAACAAATATGCCCTCATAGTTCTAGACTCAAACTTAGCTAACTGGGAATTCTTGTTTTAAATGAAACACTTACAACCGAATACCCGAAAGTATTTCACGTTAGGCTTTCTCCCGATTAGGAGCTCATAAGGGGTCTTGTTCTTGAGCATGCGGAGATAAAGCCTGTTTGAAGCATGTCATGCGGTGTTGATGGCTTCAGCCCAAAGCTTGTATGGAGACTTGTACTCATAAAGCATGGTCCTCGCCATCTCAATAAGAGTCCGATTCTTCCTCTCCGCAACACCATTTTGTTGGGGAGTATATGGTGTGGCATATTGGTGCTTTATCCCCTCTTCACTCAAGAATTCATCCATTGTATAGTTCTTGAACTCGGTGCCATTGTCACTTTGAATTGCCTTGATCTCACAATTATGTTGACGCTGAGCTTCTTTCAAAGTTGATGAAGGTTTCTTGAGTTTCATCTTTGGTCTTGAGAAAGAACAGCCAAGTATATCTTGTGAAGTCATCAACAATGAAAAGGCAATACCTCCTCCCTCCCAAACTATCATATGTTGGAGGCCCAAAAAGATCCAAATGGATAAGCTCAAGGGGACTCAAGGTGGTGATGATAGTCTTCACTTTATAAGCTTTTTCATGAAGCTTTCCGGCAATGCAAGCACTACAAGGACGTCTTTGGCAAAAGACACATTGGTTAGTCCAAGGATGTGCTCCCCCTTTAAGAGAGCTTGTAAATTTCTCATACCCACGTGGGCTAGCCTACAGTGCCATAGCCACCTCACGTCGGCCATGCCATTAGGCATGTTGCAAGATGAGTTTTCTCTTTGAGAAATCAACCACGTAAAGGTTGTCTTCAACATGCCCAACAAGGACCACTTTGAGATTGCTTCTCTTAAAGACGGTCACATGGAATTCACCGAAATGTGAATCATAACCTGCATGAGCCAATTGAATAGTTGAAAGTAAATTGTAGTGAAGGGATTGGACAAGCATGACATTTGAAAGTGATAAATCATTAGAGATTACCACCTTGCCCAAACCCAATATCTTTCCCTTGCTATTGTCACCAAAAGAGATGTTCGAAGAGGTCTTGAGTGAATCAACGAACTCCACAAGCACCTCCCTTTCTCTGGTCATATGATTGGTGCATCCACTATCGATCACCCATCATTTTCCACCGGAGACATAGTCCTACAAGAATCAAGCTTTGGTTGTAGGTACCCATTTTGCAATGGGTCCTGGAGAGTTATCAATAAGGGTCTTGGGGACCCAAATAGTCCAAGCATAATCATCATAGTTAGTGCCAACAAATTTTGCAAAGGTATAGCCATCATCTCCTCTCATGAGGACATAAGATGGATTGTTCTTGCCGGCAAAATTCTTGGGAATGGCCTTGTCCCTAATGACCTTGCCACTCCCAACACCTTACTTTTCCTTCTGCTTCTCCTTGTGCCCTTCTTGCACAAACACTACCTTTTGGCGAGGGGAAGGAGTCGGACCGATCTTCTTCTCATCGTTCTTCTTCTTTTTCTTACCATTCTTAGATGCGGGATCAAACCCAACTCCCTCCTTGGCAACACACTCCTTTTGGTTGCTCAAGAGGTCGTTTAGGTTTTTCTTCCCTTGGATGCATGATACAAGCCCTTTCTCAATTTGGGCCTTCAACTTCTTATTCTCCTCTTGGAGGGAGATGCAATCATGAACAAAGTTAGCCGTACAAGCATCATCATTTAAATCTATATGAGGTACGGAAGTGAGAGCCTTAGTGGTTGTAGCTTTTAGTTGAGCATAAGATTCGGTGAGGGCAATGCGGTCACCTTTCACAACTTTGGAACTAGTCACAAGGAACTCATGTTCCTCAACAAGTCTCGTGTGATGAACTAGAAGCTTTTCAACTCTAACGTTAAGAGCATCTTTGTTCTCAAGAGCAAGTTGCAAAGCATCATTGGTTTTAACAAAGTCAATTTGAGGAGCCGACAAGGCTTCCTCAAGTGATGCTCTCATGACACTCTCTTCATTAAGTTCGTGCTCCAGGAGATCAACTCTCTCTTTTTCATCTATAAGGAGGTTTTCAACGTTCTCAATAAAGTCATCGCGCTCGGCAAGTGACTTGAGATAGCCAAAACGAGCACGAGCTTCACTATGAAGAGTTTTCGCGAAAGCCATTAAGGATTCCTCATCATTGTCCACACCCTCATCACACTCATCCTCCACTATCTCACATGAGACATTGGGAGTGTAGATGTCGGGTTTCTTAGATTTGGACTTTGTTTTTACCTCTTTGGCCATGAGGCACCGGTGAGTGAAAGGCTTGTCCTCATTTGGAGAATCGAATAGGCCGGTGGTGGAGGAGGAGGTAGTGGCATGCATGGCAATGGCGGCCATGCCCACTTGATCCTCCTCACCGTCATCTTCATCTTCGGACATGTATTCTTCATGAACAAGAGCCTTGTCATCCTTCCTCTTTGTAAACTTGGTGAACTTCTTCTTCTTGAGCACAAGTTTCTCGGACTTGTCTTCATGTCTCTCATATGTACAATCATGTACAAAGTGTCTTGGGCTATCACAATTGTAGCATTTCCTTCGTCCAAAAGATCTTCCTTGAAGATTCTTCCCTTTGTTTGCCATGGTCCCGGAGTACTTCTTGACTTAGAGGGCCAAGTCTTCCGCAAAATCATTTGCCGGGCACGAGGTGTCAATATCCTCCTCACCTATCTCTTCACTCACTTCTTCATCCCTTGAGGGTTGGCTTATCACTTTCTTGGCCTTCAAAGCAAGGTTGGAGTTCTTGGTTGCTTGAGCTAATGCAAAGGTCTTCTTGGACTTGGTTTCCAAAAGAACATGAGTTGAGAAAGTGGAAACAACTTGAGCCGCGGTCAACTTGTGATAATCCGGATGTTGGTGTATCATCATGACCATGGTATGTTCCGTGAGAACCATAGCAGCTATGAACTTGTCCTTGATGAAATCATCATTTTCCCAAGTGCACCCAAAGGTTCTCAAGTTGAGCATAAGGGACTTCAACCTTCGGTAAACCTCTTCCGCAGACTCACCCTCATTCCTCACCAAGAGATTGACTTCCTGCTTTAGCAAAGCCAATCGAGATCTTCGAATTGCTTCATCTCCTTCGAGAGCCTCCTCAAGACAATCCGAAATTTCCTTTGCGGTTTTAAGAAGAGCAATGGAGTCACTATAGTGTTCGGTCACAGCGGTGCGCAACATGTTGTGTGCGGTTGCATTGAGTTGGTCATCAACGGCTTCCCTTCGAGTGAGATTCATTGGGTCCTTGCGGTTGAATACATTGACCATCCACCACAGTTGAGTTGAAGTACTGCGCATGTAAGACTCCATATCTAGCTTCCACTTAGCAAACGCATTAGCTTTCAAAGGGGGTGGAGGCCCCACAGGATTAATGCGAGGATGTTGCAAAGGTTGATGTGAGTAAAAGGGCTCCACGACATTGTACTTGGGAGCTTGAGTACGAGCCTGAGATGCAAGCGGTTCTCTCGAGTCATCCGCATCATGAACGGCATTGGGATCAAATGAGTTTGATGCGGATGTTGATGGCTTCAAGCTAACATCACTTTCCTCCTTGACCGAGGACCGAACTTATTTCAACATAGAGGGTTTGAGGTCTGCAAACATTGAAAGAATATCGGCCGCGGTCAAGGGGGCACCTGGGTCAGTAGGAGCGGCGGGAGCAATGAATGGGCACCATGTGCCTCGGGCGCGGCGGGGGTAGGTTTTGACCATCCGCCGCAACGGGTGCGCCAACTACCTCATTCCCTAGATCAACCATATCCTCTAAGGTTATAAAACCTTATATTAGAGCACGAGCCTCTGGTACCAATTGAAAGGATCGATACGGTGGATTAGAGGGGGGGGTGAATAAGAGACTACAAATTTTAATCTTTCTTGTCAATTTTAAGGCTTAGCGGATAAATAGGGTTCACTCGATATGCAACTAGGTGAATGCAACCTATATGACAAGCAAGCTCCTAGTTAAATATGCTAGGCAACAAACTAAGTAGCAAGCCAACAAGCATATAAAGCAAAGTAAGGTGCGGGAAAGGATTAACCACAAGTGAGACGAGGACGTGGATTTTATCCCAAAGTTCACTCTTCCTTGGGGAAGAGCTACTCTCCGTTTGGAGCGGTGCCAGAGCCAAAGCTTGCAGAATGCCACCGAAGGCTCACCGTAATCTCCTTCGACTCACCCCCAACGGATGAGCCTCGAATCACTCGGTGTTGGTCTTGAAGGCGACCACAACTCCTTTAAAAACTTCTCCAGAGCACACCACAAGCAAGGAAGCTTCCTGAGGAACCTCTAACCGTGTAGGAGCCCAAGCTCCTAGAGTAACAGGTCAATGGGGAAGAAATGTTGCGGGGAGTGCCAGTAACTCCAGTAACTTTTTGTCACAAAATTTCTGAGTACCACAAGCACACACACTAGGATTTTAGGTGGTAGTAGTGGGTAGGCTATGTTTATATGGTTTGGCAATGGTGTTCCCACACAACTTTCATCCACACAAAACCCTCTTAATAGTGCGGTCTTTCCTACGACTCGAAGCAAACCAAAAACTAAACCTCTGATGCGCCAGAAGACCGTGCCTTTGACCTTTTTGAATTGGGGGGTCGCACATCTCCATCACGGAGCACTTGGAACCAATATCCTGAGATAAACTTTAGTAACCGATATTAGTTTAACTAACCACATTGTCATCACACCAAAGTATAGTATAAGTGCCACTTGCACTTCCACCAGGGACTCGGCCAGCTTGGAGCCGGCCATGGCACATTCCAGGGACATGCAGTAGTCACCGGCAATGGTGATGAGGCCCTTGGGACCTGGCATCTTCATCTTCAGATAGGCGTAGTGTCGGACCGCCATGAACATGGCCAGAGCAGGCCAACCCAGCAGCGTGTGGTACGGGCTGGACAAGTCCACCACCTCGAACTAGATGGGCTCGCGCCGAAAGTGATTTGATACGTCTCCAATGTATCTATAATTTATGAAGTATTCATGCTGTTATTTTATCATTCTTGGATGTTTTACAATCATTTTATAGCAACTTTATATCATTTTTGGGACTAACCTATTGACCCAGTGCCCAGTGCCAGTTGCTGTTTTTTACATCGCCGGAAATCAATATCAAACGGAGTCCAAACACCGCAAAACTCCATGGAGATTTTTATGGGCCAGAAGACTCCCGGTGGGCCAAAGAAGCACCTGGGGGGTGCCCTAAGGCAGGCACAACCCACCAGGGCGTGCCAGGCCCCCTGGCACGCCCAGGTGGGTTGTGCCCACCTCGGTGGCCTCCCGCAACCCCTCTTTGCACTATAAATTCCCAAATATTTCGAAACCCTTCGGGGTTACCCTAGATCAGAAGTTCCACCGCCGCAAGGTCTCTGTATCCGCGAAAACCAATCTAGACCCGTTCCGGCACCCTGCCAGAGGGGGGAATCATATCTGGTGGCCAACTTCATGATCCCGGCGGCCACCACGATGAGGAGGGAGTAGTCGACCCTCGGGGCTGAGGGTTTGTACCGGTAGCTATGTGTTTAATCTCTCTCTCTCTCTCTCTCGTGATTTCTATCATGGGCTTTGTTAATATAGTCGGATCATCTGATGTTTCTACCCTCTATACTCTTGTTATGATGAATTGAATCTTTACCCTTTGAAGTTTTGTCTTGTCGGATTGAATATTCAGAGATGAGAACACATGATATATATCTTGCAATATGAATACTTGAAGTGACAATTGGGGTCTCTTATTGATTCACTTGATATATGTTATGGCATTCAACGCGCGGATTCCCGCGGTGATATTGGGGTAATCTATGCATAGGGGTTGACGCACGTTTTTCTCTGCCGGAAACTTTGGGGTCACTTTATAGTTCTTTGTGTGGATTGAGTATTATGAATATGAATTTGCTTTGATGTTATCTTAGTATGAACTCTTGATTAGATCGATCGGAAAGAATAGCTTGCGTTATTCTAGTACGAACTCTAGGATAGATCGAACGGAAAGAATAGCTTTGAGGTGGCCTCATACCCTACAACAATTTCTATCTTTTGTTCTCCGCTAATAGGAACTCGGGAGTGATTCTTTAGTACACTTTGAGGGATAATCGTATGATGCAACTATGTTAGCACTGTTGAGAGATTGCACTAGTGAAATTACGGACCCTAGGCCTCATCTTTAAGCATTGCAATACCATTTTTGTGCCCGTTTACTATTTGCTACCTTGATGTTTTTATTTATTCAGATTATAAAAACATTTTCTACCATCAATATTACACTTTTATCACCATCTCTTCGCTGAACTAGTGCACCTATACAATTTGCCATTGTATTGGGTGTGTTCGGGACACAAGAGATTTCTTGTATTTGGTTGCTGGGTCGTTTGAGAGAGACCATCTTCATCCTACACCTCTCACGGATTGATAAACCTTAGGTCATCCACTTGAGGGAAAATTGCTACTGTCCTACAAAACTCCGTGGTTGGAGGCCCAACACGAATCTACAAGTATAAAGTTGCCTAGTAGACATAAAGCTCTTTTCTCACGCCGTTGGCGGGGAGGTGAGTGCTTGAAGGTATATCTTTAAATCTTGCAATTGAATCTTTTAGTTTCTGGTTTTATCACTAGTTTGGTTTATAAAAGAAAACTACAAAAAATGGAATTTAGCTTGCATCATGTTATTGATCATCTTTATAATATCTTTCTTGAAAATGATGGTTTGGAAAATTGTGCTCAATTATTAGAAGAAGAAGTCAATAAAATGCTTGGCACAAAATATTTGAATGATGAGCATGATTGCAATGTTGTTAGTATGAATTCTTTGAATATCCAAAATGCTAATGATGATTGCACTAGTCATGACAAAAATTTTCTTATAAGCATGTCACTTTTTGTAGAGTGAATTGGGAATGCCTTTGCACAGCAAAGAGGGAAGATAGATTTTGTAAGAACCATAAATATTTAGAACAAAAAAGGTTGCAAGAGAGGCTAGATGAATGTGCTGAAAGATGTAATTTTTTGCCATCCTTGTGAACTTTGCAATGAACATGGTCATTTAAATCTTCAATGCAGATTCTTTCATGATCAAATAGTGTCCAAGAATTGTGATAACTTGATTACCCTTGAGCATCATAAAGGGCTTAGTATTCTTTTGGGGTATGAAGAAAGAAACGTATAAGTAAGGGTATTTCAAATTTTAATCTTGAGAGAATTCTTGATTTTGATGTAGAAGAAATTTATATGTTTTGTGCGGTAAATTGCATTGAGAATCCTTATATTTCCAACTCTCTAAAGTCAAGAAAACAAATAGAATATGAAGAGAGTACTAATGAAATGGAAAATATTTCCCAATACCCTCATAGTGTTTATTATGATGGATCAAGTAACAAGGAGGAGCTTCCTATTCAACCAATCTCATCAATAAGAAGCTTGAAAAGATTAATTAAACCCACACATGATGTGGTGAAGAATAAGAAAAGAAGAAAGAAGAGAGGTAAAAAGGTATCTCTCCCAAATAATGTTGCTCCTATTATTGTTGTGCCTCATGAAAATGAATCAAAAATAATTATGGAAGATGATGCACTTGATGATGATTTTGTTATGCCTATTGCTTGTTGTGATGATTATGATTGGGGAGATAATGATACTTCTTTTGATCTTGGAAATATTTTTGACACCAACTTGGGAAATTATTATGATAGTAATTGTTATACCGTTGGTGCCATTCATACTATTAATGATGAGAATGATTATGCTTATGATATGCCAAGCCACAAGCTTGGGGATGCTATGTTTGATGAGAATGACATGTTTGAGAATTTATTTAATGCAATTAATGTTTGTCCCAATATTGGGGAGGCTATGTTCAATGAAGATGGTCTTTTTAGTCCCCCTACTTTGAATGACCAAACTTATTTTGATGATAGCATGCCTCCTATTTATGATGATTACATTGATAAAAGTGGGTTTGGAAGAGTGTCCACTCTAGGTAGTAGTGATCCCACTTTTTTGGATGGGGTTGAATCTTATTACAATATTGATGAAAGTGGATTTGGAGAGGTCATGACTTTATTTAGTGATACATCCACTATTTTGTAAAGTTGCTTTGTATGATGATTATTATGATGACATGTATGCCATAGAGAGTAATGAATTTTCTATGCTTGTGGATCATGAAAAGAATGCTTTATGTAATGGTTATATTGATGAATCTATTCATGATGCTACTGAAAATTATTATGAGAGAGGAACTTATGATGCATGATGTTTTCTTTATGTTTCAATTCTTGTCTTTGATGCGAGCATCATTGAAATCATCGTGCCTAGCTAAAAGGCATTAAAGAAAAGCGCTTGTTGGGAGGCAACCCAACAATTTTACTTAATGTTTTTGTGTGTTCACATGATTATGCTACTGTATTGATCATTTTTATAGCTTTTCTTTCAATAAGTGCCAAGTAAAGCCTTTGGGATAGTGTGGATGATAGTTGATTTGACTCTGCTGAAAAACAGAAACTTTTGCGCTCACGAAAATGAGTCCCATTTTTAACAAAAGAGTGCTTTTGAGTTGATTCTTTTTGCAGAAGTTGAATATGAAAATTACTCACGTGGTCCAATTCGTTTGATAATTTTTCGAGTAGCATAACTATGGTAGTTATCCAAATCATTACAGACTGTTCTGTTTTTGACAGATTCTGTTTTCAATGCATAGTTTGCTTGTTTTCTAGTTTCTATGGCTTATATTGATCAATACAAATTGTGGAAATGATATGCTACAGTAGGAATTGTGTGGAAATAATTAAGAATCTTGTCTTTGACAGTACCAAAGTGAAATGGTTTGCTCTTTATCATATTAACCTATCTCACGAAGTTTTGTTAAGTTTTGTGTGATTGAAGTTTTCAAGTTTTTGGTGAGATATGATATGAGGAGAATAAGGAGTGACAAGACCCTAAGCTTGGGGATGGCCAAGGCACCCAAAGTTAATATCCAAGGAATATCCTAGCAACTAAGCTTGGGGATGATCTGGAAGGCATCCCCTCTTCTGTCTTCAACATTATCGGTAACCTCACCCGGAGCTATGTTTTCATTCATCGCATGATATGAGTTTTGCTTCGAGTGTCAATTTATTTTGTTAGTATTTGCTTGATGTTATTTATAATAATGTTTTGCATCTTTTGTTTCAATAAAAATGTCAAGGATAGCCTTTACCATGCTTATTTTACAGGTCTACATGTTGCTGTTTGAAAACAGAAAGTTTACCACTGTTGCAAAAATTCCCTAGAAAAGTCCGAGTGTGATAAAATGTTGAAACTTTTTTTATAACAATCTCTGATAAATTTTCTATAGTCTGGTAGAATTTCATAATGTTTGGAGTTGAATAAATATTGATACACTTGCATTCTTTACAGACTGTACTGTTTTGGCAGATTGCTGTTGTGTTTGCATTGTTTGCATATGTTTGCTTGTTTAATGATCCTATTTGAGGATAGGAGTATTAAATATGCAGAGGAATTTAGTATGCAATGTTGAATAATAATTTTAGTTATTTGCTACAGTAGAGAGTGATAAAGTTTTTGCATTGGTTTATACTAACTTATCTCACGAGTTCTTGTTGAGTTTTGTGTGGATGAAGCTTTTGAGATTTAGGAAAACCGTGATATGAGAGGAATTAAGGAGAAACAAAAGCTCAAGATTGGGGATACCCAAGGCATCCCAAGATAATATTTCAATAAGACTCAAGCATCTAAGCTTGGGGATGCCCCGGCAGGCATCCCACCTTTTTTCTTCAACAATTATCGGTTAGTATCGGTTGAGCCTAAGTTTTTGCTTCTTCACATGATGTGTGCTATCCTTGGAATGTCATTTTATTTTCTTTTGCTTGCTGTTTTAATAAAATACTTAGATCTCAAAGTTTTTTATAAATAAAATAGAGTCCTCAAATAGTTGCCAAGGAGGCTTAGTAAGTGGCATTCACATCCCGTCAACGATGCTCTTTTCTTCGGATGTGCTCTTGTGCTTCACTTATATCCTATGAGTAAAATTGTTGAATGAATTGAATATCACGAATTTGAAATCATATCATGCCTAGTGGTAGCTTCACATTTGGGTTTAGAAAGTGAAATCTTTTGAGGCTTGACAATCACAATATTGGTCATACAAGCAATTCACAAATAATTAGTATAAGGAAAAGAACTTCCACTTGCAAATACACTATCTTGGAAATCTTTTGTGATTGTGAGCCCCCATTAAAATATTATATGCCAAAATTGTTGACGTTGGACAAGGAACACAACGTAATGATTTATATTTGTGCATATTCACATAGAAGTTATATTGTCATAGATCCTTCAACATGTGGTGCTTGCCACCCATCTTTGCTAGCCAAAAATTCCGCACCAAGTAGAGATACTACTTGTGCATCCAAAAACCCTTAAACCCAAATCTTATTTTCAAGAGTCCACCATACCTACCTAAGGATTGAGCAAGATCCTTCAAGTAAGTTGCCATCGGTGCAATAAGGCAATAAAAATTGCTTCTAAAAGTGTTAGATCATGTAGTCTAAGAGAAAATTGAGCGTTGTACGAACTTGTGATGGCAAAGCAATAAAAGCGACGGACTGCATAATAAAGGTTGCTATCATAAGGGGCAATATAACACGACGTTCTTTTGCACTAAGGGATTGAGCATACAAACAAATAAGCGCATGACAACCTCTGCTTCCCTCTGCGAAGGGCCTATCTTTTACTTTTCAGTATTAATTTTTATGCAAAGAGTCAAAGTTATTCTCTCTATTCCTTTTTATTTTTCTCTTTTGGCAAGCATCATGTGGTGAGGAAAGATCTAGGCACATATGTCCAGTTGAATATGCGTAGCACGAGTTATTATTGTTGACATCACCCTTGAGGTGAATACGTTGGGAGGCAAAACAATAAGCGCCTATCTTTCTATTTGTCCGGTTGAAACATTTGCTCATCTGTACGCGGTGAGTGTTAGCAATCATAGAAGACTATATGATAGTTGAGTATGTGGAGCTCTTACTTAAACTCTGTTGAATAAGTTGAATTGCAATTGTTTGGTGACTAAGAACATAGGTTGTTGAGTTTCAAGGGAGTTCATTGTTTGAACCTTAACATGTGAATTGGTTGCCATTATGACATGAGAAGTTTCATAAGAAAGAATTGTTGTTATGATGCTAGGAAAAGTGATTGAAATTGTCATTGATCAAACTTGTGCACTTTTCTAGCATTCACACTTCATAAATTATCTCTTTTATCATTTACCTACTCGAGGATGAGCAGGAATTAAGCTTGGGGAAGCTGATACGTCTCCAACGTATCTATAACTTATGAAGTATTCATGCTGTTATTTTATCATTCTTGGATGTTTTACAATCATTTTATAGCAACTTTATATCATTTTTTGGGACTAACCTATTGACCCAGTGCCCAGTGCCAGTTGCTGTTTTTTGCTTGTTTTTTACATTGCCGGAAATCAATATCAAATGGAGTCCAAACACCGCGAAACTCCATGGAGATTTTTTATGGGCCAGAAGACTCCCGATGGGCCAAAGAAGCACCTGGGGGTGCCCCGAGGGGGGCACAACCCACCAGGGCGCGCCAGGCCCCCCTGGCGCGCCCAGGTGGGTTGTGCCCACCTCAGTGGCCTCCCGCACCCGCTCTTTGCACTATAAGTTCCCAAGTATTCCGAAACCCTTCGGGGTTACACTAGATCAGAAGTTCCGCCGCCGCAAGGTATTAGTATCCGTGAAAACCAATCTAGACCCGTGTCGGCACCCTGCCGGAGGGGGAATCATCTCCGGTGGCCATCTTCATCATCCCGGTGGCCACCACGATGAGGAGGGAGTAGTCCACCCTCGGGGCTGACAGTTTGTACCAGTAGCTATGTGTTTAATCTCTCTCTCTCTCTCGTGATTTCTATCATGGGCTTTGTTAATATAGTCGGATCATATGATGTTTCGACCCTCTATAATCTTGTTATGATGAATTGAATCTTTACCCTTTGAAGTTTTCTCTTGTCGGATTGAATATTCAGAGATGAGAATACATGATATATATCTTGCAATTGAATACTTGAAGTGACAATTGGGGAATCTTATTGATTCACTTGATATATGTTATGGCATTCAACTCGCGGATTCCCACAGTGGTATTGGGGTAATCTATGCATAGGGGTTGATGCACGTTTTTCTCCGACGGAAACTTCGGGGTCTCTTTATAGTTCTTTGTGTGGATTGAGTATTATGAATATGAATTTGCTTTGGCGTTATCTTAGTATGAACTCTTGATTATATCGATCGGAAAGAATAGCTTGCGTTATTCTAGTACAAACTCTAGGATAGATCGAATGGAAAGAATAGCTTTGATGTGGCCTGATACCCTACAAACAATTTCTATCTTTTCTTCTCTGCTAATAGGAACTCGGGAGTGATTCTTTAGTACACTTTGAGGGATGATCATATGATCCAACTATGTTAGCACTGTTGAGAGATTGCACTAGCGAAAGTACGCACCCTAGGTTTCATTTTTGAGCATTGCAATACCATTTTTGTGCCCATTTACTATTTGCTACCTTGCTGTTTTTATTTATTCAGATTATAAAAATATATTTCTACCATCAATATTACACTTTTATCACCATCTCTTCGCCGAACTAGTGCACCTATACAATTTTCCATTGTATTGGGTGTGTTGGGGACACAAGAGATTTCTTGTATTTGGTTGTAGGGTCGGTTGAGAGAGACCATGTTCATCCTACACCTCTCACGGATTGATAAACATTAGGTCATCCACTTGAGGGAAAATTGCTACTGTCCTACAAAACCCTACGCTTGGAGGCCCAACACGAGTCTACAAGAATAAAGTTGCGTAGTTGTTGGCGTCCTAGGAACGGGCGTACCCAGACTTGCCTGCCTACGGCCCAAGGCGTGGCTCAGCCAACGGCCTGGTACTTCCCACCTTCATCAACAACCACTCAAGACCCTCGCAAGGGGCCGAGCCTCATGAGGCGGACGACACCAAGACCTCCTCAGGGGCGACCTCACTAGGCTGGCTCCCGAGGTCAGAGATATCTATGCAAAGGGCACCTCGCGAGGTGCGCGTGACGTGAGCCGTGACGATGAAGGCCAGGCGGGCGCAGAGTACCAGTTGCCTCTTTGGTGCTAAAGGGGCAAGCGCAGGCGAGGAGTCCCGAGGCATCAGGCAAAGGTTTCCATACCGGTGCAACGAGACCAAGACCAGTAGGACGGCAGGACGGAGGTCACTGCGGAGCCCACTACGGCGTCACCACCAGAGCCTTTGGCAGGTGAAGACCACCTTTTGTAAGGATAACTTGTACTAGTTGTCTCCCTTCGAAATTGGCCGTGGGATCCCTTCCCGCCTAATATTTGGGAAGAGGACCGGGTCCTCTATAAATAGGACTAGCCACCACCCTAGAGGGGGGGTCATTCAGAGCATCCTCACACACACCAGCTCACCGAGCTCAAGAACACCTCTCCTCAGGAGGCTGTTCATCCCTTGTACTTGTTCATCCTCAGCCTACGAGGCAATCCACCACACCACACTAGAGTAGGGTATTACACCACAACGGTGGCCCGAACCAGTATAAACCCTCGTGTCTCTTATTCTTTGGGTTCGTCGAGTTAGGCCATGAGATCGTTGCGAGAGTGAGCTAGGGAGAGAGAGATCTTCGTGCGTACCCTAGTGTTCGAACCTCAAGGGTTTGCCGGAACCCAGAATCCGACATTTGGCGCGCCAGGTAGGGGTGCACTGAAGCCTTTCTTTCATCAATCCACGCCTCGCTGCCCCACCGCATCTATGGCTAACACTCGCCGCGCCCGTGCTGAGCGCCGGGCCGCCCTTGCCGCCCGCGTCGCCCAGAAGGTGCCCGTTGGCGGACCTCCCCGCCGATTTTCCCTCGCCTGCTGCCAACACCGCCACCGGACCGGCCGGGAATGAGCAGCAAGCTTCATCGCTGCACCCTTTCATGCGGCGAGATGGACGCACCACCACCCCATCGCTGACTCCAGCGGGCTCGTCGTCCCACGCTCGTCGTGCACCCACGGACGCGCAGGCCACACTGCTCATGGCACGCGAGCTCCTGCGTTACCGCCCGATCAACGACCTCTACAAGGACTGGTTGGACCGCATCGCTGACCTCGTCAGCGCCGCTGGGGGCTCTCCTGCGCCGTCCCTCTCGCTACCTCGCCCACCTCCAGCTGCAGGCGACGTAGCCCACGGAGCGCCTCCGACACCTCCGCATCAAGACAGTGCCCTTGCACCAAGACGCGCTATCCTGCGGCGTGACCCACCGCGCCGGGCGCCCGCACACGAAGAAGGAAGCTGCCAAGAAGTCCCGAGGCCGCATGAAAACGCTCCCGCGCTCCCAGCACCACTGCGTCAAGACCGCATGCCTCCTGCGGCGGCGGCGCATGGATGTTAAGATCAGGCTCCGCCTCCGCGGCGGGCTCCGGTGACCACAGAAGACTGTCGTGCCTTCACTCCCGAACTGTGCAGCGTCGTCTGGCCCGGCAAGTTCAAGCTAGACCTGCCTCCGCGCTACGACGGCACCCCGGACCCCACGGAGTTCCTGCAGCTCTACGAGCTGAGCACCGAGATGGCCAACAGCGATGAAAAAGTCATGGCGAACTGGTTTCCCATGGCCCTCAAAGATGGTGCATGCTCTTGGCTCCTGAACTTGCTCGCGGGATCGATCTCCTCCTAGGGGGAGATGCGCGAGCGCTTCGTCGCCAACTTCCAAGGCACTCACGACCGCTCGCCGGCCGCGGGTGACCTGCGACGCATCAAGCAGCAGCCGGGAGAAACTCTGCAGAAGTGCTTCCAGCGCTTCAACAACGTTCGCCTCAAGATCCCCAAGGTGACGGAGGAGGCCATCATCTCCTCGTTCTCTGATGGTGTCCGCGACATCAAGATGAAGGAGGAGCTCGCCATCCTCGAGGAGCTATGCACGGCCCTAGAGATGTTCAACATGGAAACCAAATGCGCAAGAGCTGAGGAAGGGCGCCTTTCCCTCCTCGAGCTCCCAGCTGCTGACCAGGAAGACAAGAAGGCCCAGGACAAGGACGTGAAGCACAAGGGGGCTGCCATGCTCACGGCAGAACCAAAGACGAAGCACGGCCGCGACCACCCCGAGTCATCCAAGGCCAACCGCCCATTCTGCGCCTTCCACAACGTACATAGCCACAACACCAACGGCTGTCAAGAGCTCAGGGCCATCCAAGGCGCTTCGGTCGATGCCCTGAGCGCGGCGATCACGGCTAAGGCCGAGGAGGAGGACAAAGTGGGGGACGCTGGGACGATCGCGGCCCTCGTCAGGAGTGGTGCGACCGACCTCGTGAGGAACGCTGGCAGGACCAGCCTCGTGAGGGCGCCTGGAGGGATCAGCCTCATGAGGACCGCCCTCAGGGCAACGCCGGCTTCCCTTCGCTGCCACCACCACCAAGGAGGAACTATGACCGTCATCCGGACGAGGGGGCTGGGGGCTTCCAAGAGCCTCGCGCCATCGCCTGCATCTTGGGTGGCGCTCAAGCCCCAGCCTCTCAGCGTATCTTCAAGTAGTTTGCTCGTGAGGTGAATGCGGCCCTTCGCAGGCTCGAAGCCACGCGCCCGCTTAGGTGGTCCAAGTGCGCCATCACCTTCAGCTCGTCAGACCAGCTCAAGTGCGCGGCAACTACTGGCGCCCTCCCGATGCTCTGCTCACCCGTCATCAACAACGTTCAAGTCACCAAGACCCTCATCGACGGCGGCGCAGGGCTCAACGTCCTGTCCGTCGAGACGTTCGACAGCCTCCAAGTGCCATATGATCAGCTACAGCCTACCAAGCCTTTCTCAGGAGTGACCGACGGTTCCACCAGCCCGATAGGACAGGTCCGCCTCCCTGTCACCTTCAACCAGCGTAATAACTACCGCACCGAGCTCAGCGACTTCGACGTTGCCCACATCTGCCTGCCATACAACGCCGTCCTTGGGTATCCAGCCTTGGCCAAGTTTATGGCAGGGACCCACCATGGCTACAACATCCTCAAGATGCCAGGGAGCAGCGGCATCATCACGGTCCCCTCCAAAGAAAGAGATGCGGTGTGCTCCCTCGAGCGCGCTTACCAAGCTGCAGCGGCCGAAGACCTCGACAACGAAGGCACCCTGTACCCTCCTGAAGCCATCCCCAAGAAGAAGAAGAAGCGGCTACTCCACCCAGGGCCTCAGGAAAGCGGCGTTTCCAGCGACACCACCTCAGGATCTGCGCCCGTAGCCGGGGCGCCTCCCTCCCTCGCATAGGAAGGCGCGCCCGGTGCCCTCCTCAGGCTGGGCTCGGGGGCTCTCTTCTGGAGGGCCTCTGACCTAGCCAACGTCACGAGCGAGGCGCTCGGGCACCATGTGGAGGCGTGCTTCGCCGACGTTTCCCTCTAGAGGGCACAAGGCGTGGAGCGCCTAGTGCTCAGGAGTTCATCACCAAGGTGATCCAGGAGCTTCAAGAGGCAAGGACCATATGCGGCGACCGCCGCCCACCACCCGGCGCAGCTCCCCATCCTGGCAGGACGGCGGGCTGCGCGTCTGCGTCGACATTCCAGCGCTCAACAGGGCCGCATCTCAGGGACTATTCTGGCCATCGCGCGTTGGACGGTGTGAGAGTCCACCTCACAGCTATGTTCGCATGCCATTTGGCCTGCCGAACACGGCTGTCACTTTCCAGTGCCGCTTGCGGAGCATTCTGGCGGCCCAGGAGGCCAGGCATGATGCTGTCCTGGTGGAGATGGCGACAGTTCTTCAGGAGCCACCTGGGCCTACGGAGCCTCCTGAGGCTCAGGACCCTAGCGGCTCGTGAGGAGCAACTACTTCGCACGCATCTTCGGCTACTCCAACACCACTCCAGCTATGGTATCAGGTGACTCTTTCCAGTTCATTCAGTTGGGGGCGCCCTTCGGGCAGCATTATCCCCAAGTCACATGCGCCTGTCCCTACGACGTGTATCCTTTTGCATCTTTAGCTTACTTTGTTGGGAGCGCCCCTCGCACTACTAGGAAAAGGCCTGCTAGTGGCACTATACTAATGGCGCACCAGGGGTGCGCCATTAGTATATCACACGGTGCGCCATTACTATTTGACTTAGTAATGGCGCACCACATAGAAGTGCTTAATCTTGGGTCACTATGCTTAATCTGAAGTCAAATCGCCCTAAGTGGTCAAACGTCCCGGAAGGTCACCCATCCTCACACTACTCTAGCCCGAGCATGCTTAACTTCGTAGTTCTATCCAACCCCAGCACCACCTCACTTAACAGGCACTTGTTGATATATCTATCATATCAATCCTATTAGACCTTGTTGATGTCTAGGACTTTGTTCATGTTCATGAGTATGATGAAATTTTGAAAAATATTTCAAATTTCCCGGTCATATTACGTATCATTTTTTGAAAAAAAATCCCAAAAAAGGCTCGAAACCAAGTTTTTTTTCTGCTACTAGTGGCGCACCTAGCAAATGTTGCGCCACTAGTAAGTTTGAAATTTTTTCCATTTTTCCCCTCTAGATCTTAAAAGCCCCATAACTTTTTTCTGTTAGGTTTTTGAGGATTTTGAAAATGTTTAACCGGGTTCCCCCGTTAAATTCGGATGTAACTTTTTGGGTATATGATTTTTCATATAAAAAAATGTTAATCCGAGTTCGTATGCAAAATTTATGCCCATTTTACAAATTGCAGAGAGATTTTGCAAATAAAGTCGAAATTCATATTTGTAAATTTTCCCAACAAGGAGACCACATATCACATGGGAAACTTATTTTATTTTATTTTTTTGACATTTCCATCATTTTCTTTTATTTTTTTAAAAACTGAAAAGGCGGTCCACGGGGGGGGGGGGGGGGGGGGGGTGCATCCGGTGGAATTTTTGGGCCAAGTTAGTAATGGCGCACCATGGGAGTGGTGTGCCATTACTAGTTCAACTACTAGTAATGGTGCACCACACACACGGTGCGCCATTACTAGTTTTGAAAAAAAATAAAAATTTGAATTTTTTTTTGAAAAAAAATTACTAGTGGCGCACCGTGGATGTGGTGCGCCATTACTAGTTTAACTAGTAATGGCGCACTATCCACTGGTGCGCCATTACTAGTTTTGAAAAAAAATTGTTACTAGTGGTGCACCAACACATGGTGCGCCATTAGTATATAGTAGTGGCACACCACATGTGTGGTGCGCCATTAATATCCATATTATCTATAGCCCTTTTCCTAGTAGTGTCTGGCTGCATCATCCCCAGGCCGCTCAGTTCCGTCCCAGTGGCATGTATCGTTGTTGCATCTATCTGAGCTAACCCGCCTCATTGCTTGACTCCTTTCATGATTATCACATGCTTGCCTGTTACCCATCGCGGCCACCCGCGCTGCCGATCGCCCCCTGCTCATCCCGCAACCGGGGCTACTCATGCTGGCACAGCGCTTGTGCTCGGCTCCATCCCTGCAACGCTGACAAACCTGAGCGATCGAGCTCTGGCTTGCGGCACACCCCGCGCACGCCACCTCACCAGGGCCTCAGTGCCTTCATCTTCTTGCGGAACGACCAGTGGCAGACTGACAAGCACGGTTGCAATCTGGATTCCTCCCTCGTGCTAACCTGCAGGAATCTTCGGAGGCTGACAACGGGCGGCACCGCAGGCTCCTTCTTTTTTCATGCAATTCGCTTGCGCGTTAAAGGTGGGCTCCGAAGCATCGTGACTCAGGAGCTCCTATTGGCTCTCTAGCCCTCACCCCTGGCCTTGACCATGGCATCGCGACCTGGCATACCAGCGGCGGCTGAGCTCGCTCGAGGGCCGGGACCCGAGGACGTAGAGCACATAGAAGGACGTGAAAGGAGGGGGAAGCTCGAGCGAGCCTGACCCAGTTGACGCACGAACCTGGCGCTGGACAAGGGATCGACTCTGGACCGCTAAGATAAGTCTCACACTCAAGCCAGCCTAGCGCTGCGACATAGGATTCCCATCCCTTGCAGCCTGGCTACGGCGACGCTGCCTTCCTTTCCTACCTTCAGGTAGTTGCTTGCACGCTAAAAGGGACCTCTTGAGCATCGCGCCTCGGGAGCTCTCACCGGACCTCGGGCCGCTCACCTCCTAGGCTTGACCACGGCGTCGCGACCTGGCATACCAGTGACGGCTGCAGCCTGCGTGGGGACTGGGACCTGTCGGCGTAGAGCACTAAGCTACCGCGAGGTTGCAAAGGTCGCGAAGCCGAAGCCGGAGGGACGAAGCCGAAGCAAGACACGCGATTATAAATCTTCATAATAAGGACGATATTAACACAAAAGGAATTACAGACCCTTTATAGGCCCCCATGGGGTTCACCTCGATTCCTCGTAGGGAACAAAAGAAGAAGGTTCCTAGGAGCCGTATCTACAAGCGTCGCCACCGACGCCATCATCAACAGTGGGCCACGAGAGGCCGACGCCAACCCCATCCAGATCAACAGCGGCGACGGGCGGACGCCGCTGCCATGCTCCGGGCGCGGCGAGAGCTCGGGGGCACGTAGCTGTCATCGCTCGTCTCCGGAGTCTCTTAGGGCTCGAGAGAGTCGCTGGACTCCCAAGCGCCATCGCTGCTGTCGGAGGAACTGCCGGTGAGGCCTGCGGCGGGCCCGGCTCTTGCCGCTGCGCCGTCCCAATGGCCCCCTCCAGGGCAGCACCCCAGGCGGCAGCCTTCCTCGTCAAAGACCTTGAAGAACATCGTGGAAGTGCCGTCGTACTCGAAGTGGATGGCGAGGGTGCCCTCCCCGCGGCAAGCGCGGGCGACCTTGCCCCATCCATGGGTCATGAAGATCTTTCCCAGGGAGGCGACCTCAACCTCCGCTCCTGTCGCCGGGGTGTCGCACTCGGCATGCTGCAGCCCCAGCTCGAGTGGCCCTCTCGGCAGCATCTCTACAGAGAAGAACTGCGGGAATCGGATCTAGGAGCGCGGTGGCATCGCCGCCCACACCACAAGTTCGTGCGAGGTGCCCTCGGCGTGAGTTCGCGGGGCAGCAGCGCGCACTGCAACGGCACGGCCACCGCGGCCATGGCGCGGTCGGCGCAGGTCGCTGCCTCCTCCTCCGGAGCTCTCTGCCTGGGCGTACAAGGGCAGCCGATAGCTGGGGGGAGGCCGCTCGTACCAAGGCCTCGCCACCTCTGGCCTCACGACGACGTAGCGAAAGTGAGCCAGCCTCTTCTTCGGCGGCAGCGGGCCTGGCTCTTTGCATGGGGTCTTCCCCTTCTCAGCAGCGGAGAATCTCCGTATCGGCGCTGTGAGTGTCACAACGAGGAGGAAGAAGAAGAAATGGGCGGAATGGAGTAAAAAATGAGTGACGGGGGCTCCGCCCCCTCCTCATTTATAGCCTGAAGGAGGCCAACTGCCGGCCTCCACGATCGCAGGTAATGATGGCTTTTCTTCTACATGCAGCAGGGACTCGCCAAGTCGGGCAGTTGCTGAGGCGGCGTGGGGAAGCGGAGACGCCCACGTCCCATCAATCGCCACGCGTCAATCAAGGCCGCAGGCGGTTGGGGCCTGCAACGCTCCACACTTGCCCCTTGGCTTCGCCTCGAAGCCAACTACGAGCGCGCCTTGGGCCCGGGGGCTACTGTCGGTTTCCTGGGAACGGGGGTACCCAGACTTGGATGCCTGCGGCCCAAGGCGTGCCTCAACCAACGGCCTGGTATGGCCCACCTTCATCAACAACCACTCAAGACCCTCGAAAGGGGCTGAGCCTCGCGAGGGGCCGAGCCTCGCGAGGCGGACAACGCCAAGACCTCCTCAGGGGCAGCCTCACTAGGCTGGCTCCTGAGGAGCGGAGATATCTATGCAAAGGGCACCTCGCGAAGTGCGCGTGACATGAGCCGTGACGATCAAGGCCAGGCGGGCGCCAGGCGGGCGCCAGCGGGCGTAGAGTACCAGTTGTCTCTTTGTTGCTAAAGGGGCAAGTGCAGGTGATGAGTCCCGAAGCATCAGGCAAAGGTTTCCATATTGGTGCAACGAGACCAAGACAAGCCAGACGGCAGGACGGAGGTCGCCGCAGAGCCCACTACGGCGTCACCACTACAGCTTTTGGCAGGCGAAGACCACCTTTTGTCAGGATAACTTGTACTAGTTGTCTCCCTTCAAAATTGGCCATTGTGGGATCCCTTCCCGCCTAATATTTGGAAGAGGATCGGGGCCTCTATAAATAGGACTAGCCACCACCCTAGAGGGGGGGATCATTCAGACCATCCTCACACACACCAGCTCACCGAGCTCAAGAACACCTCTCCTCAGGAGGATGTTCATCCCTTGTACTTGTTCATGCTCAGCCTACGAGGCAATCCACCACACTGGAGTAGGGTATTACACCACAATGGTGGCCCAAACCAGTATAAACCCTCATGTCTCTTATTCTTTGGGTTCGTCGAGATAGGCCTTGAGATCATTGCGAGAGCGAGTGTAACACCCACGATGCGGCTATATCTCCCACGTGTCGAGGCACGACTTAGAGGCATAACCGCATGGTGGTTTTGTCGCAAGAAGGGTCATCTTCACACAATCCCATGTAATGAACAAGAATGTCATAAAGAGTTGGCTTACAATCGCCACTTCACACAATACATACATAAAATCATACATCATTCAAGGTACACACATAGACCGACTACGGTCAAAACCAAATACAAAGAAGACAACTCCAAATTCTAGATCCCCAATCGTCCCAACTGGGCTCCACTACTGATCATCAGGAAACGAAACATAGCAACGAACAAGATCTTCATCGAGCTCCCACTTGAGCTCAGTTGCGTCACCTGCACTGGTATCGTCGGCACCTGCAACTGTTTTGGAAGTATCTGTGAGTCACAAGGACTCAGCAATCTCACACCTGTGAGATCTAGACTATTTAAGCTTATGGGTAGGATAGGGTAATGAGGTGGAGCTGCAGCAAGCACTAAGCATATATGGTGGCTAACATACGCAAATAAGAGCGAGAAGAGAAGCAACGGAACGGTCGTCAACTAGTAATGATCAAGAAGTGATCCTGAACTCTTACTTATGTCAACCATAACCCAAAAACCGCGTTCACTTCCCGGACTCCGCCGAAAAGAGACCATCACAGCTACACACGCGGTTGATGTATTTTAATTAAGTCAAGTGTCAAGTTCTCTACAACCGGACATTAACAAATTCCCATCTGCCACATAACCGCGGGCACGGCTCTCAAAAGTTTATACCCTGCAGGGGTGTCCCAACTTAGCCCATTATAAGCTCTCACGGTCAACGAAGGATAAACCTTCTCCCGGGAAGACCCGATCAGTCTCGGAATCCCGATGTGTCGACATTTCGACAATGGTAAAACAAGACCAGCAAAGCCGCCCGATGTGTCGACAATCCCGATAGGAGTCGCACGTAGCTCGTTCTCAGGACACACCGGATGAACACTACGTACAACTAGAACCAGCCCTCGAGTTTCCCCGACGTGGTGCTGCAAGTGGCTCTAGTTTGGACCAGCACTCAGAGGAACACTGGCCCGGGGGTTTAAATAAAGATGACCCTTGAGTCTGCAAAACCCAAGGGAAAAAGGCTTAGGTGGCAAATGTTAAAACCAAGGTTGGGCCTTGCTGGAGGAGTTTTATTCAAAGCGAACTTTCAAGGGGGTCCCATAAATCACCCAACCGCGTAAGGAACGCAAAATCAAGGACATAACACCGGTATGACGGAAACTAGGGCGGCAAGAGTGGAACAAAACACCAGGCATAAGGCCGAGCCTTCCACCCTTTACCAAGTATATAGATGCATTAATTAAGATAAGAGATATTGTGATATCCCAACATATCCATGTTCCAACATGCAGCAAACTTCATCTTCACCTGCAACTATCAACGCTATAAGAGGGGCTGAGCAAAGCGGTAACATAGCCAAACAACGGTTCGCTGGGAAAGGTGGGTTAGAGGCTTGACATGGCAATATGGGAGGCATGATATAGCAAGTGGTAGGTAGCGCGGGATAGCAATAGAGCGAACAACTAGCAAGCAAAGATAGAAGTGATTTCGAGGGTATGGTCATCTTGCCTGAAATCCCGCAAGGAAGAAGAATGAGTCCATGAAGAAGAAAAACGGACGTAGTCGAACGAATCCTCACAACTCCGGAACGAAACCGAAGCTAACGAGAGAAGCAACCCGGAAAGAAACAAACAAGATAGTAAACAACCATCACATAAACATGGCATGATGCACAATCAAGTATGATGCAAGTCCGGTTTAATGAGCATGGCATGGCAAAATGCACAAACAATACTACAAATTAAGTGGAGCTCAATATGCAACGAGTTGCATATTGACGAAACACCACATCAATTATTTAGTTCTCTCTCGTTTATGTACCCAACAATGTTAAATGTTGATTAACAAGGCAAGAGGGTGAAGCATATGAAAACTAACAATTTAGGCAAGTTTAAATGAGGCCGGAACAACAAATAACAATTCCGGAAAATCCCCACATCAATTATTTAGATTTGGTACTGTTCTGCCTAAAAGCATATTTTATTGTTGTTAAATAGGAAAATAAAGTGCACCAAGTTAATCTACGCATTTTTCTACCCCATTTACATATAAAGTTTATTAAATTTGGAGCTACGGTTAATTAGTTATGAAATAAATCATTTTAGCATGGCGTTTGAGCAAATTTAATCAAACAGCAATTTAAACACTTTAAACATGGATGAGAGTGGCATATTATGAAACTAGACATAATTCTAAGCATTTTACATATTAAAATCATTTTAATCCGATGCACGGTTAATTAGTTATTAGATGCATGAACATTAGGGTTTTTTTGTAAAATAGCAACTTCTTGGTTAATTAGCAAATCGTTCCGTGAAAAAAACATGGATAGGGCTGAATCTGGCTGGCCCAACATGCATAGGAGAGGGCTGGAGGGGGCTGCTCACCCATGGGCAAAGCCCAGCTCGGTGAGGAGGGCGCTGGCTGGGCCGGACAGGGATGAGGCCCACGAGGCCGGGTCAACGGGCGCAGGGACATGGCGCTGCGTGCGTTCCAGGAAGACGAGCGGTGGCTGTGCCGGTGCTTCCGGCGATGGCAGACAGCGGAACGACCACCGGAGGCGGGGGCGAGGTCGAGGGGAACCGATTCCCGACGGTGGGAGGGGGATCCGGCGAGGCCAGGGCCGTGGCGGTCGGGGACGACCCGATTAGTGCGGCGTCGGCGGCGGAAGTCCTTGGGCGGCGGCGGTTGCTGCTCCCTGGTGTAGCACAAGAGAGAGAGAGAGGGAGATGAGCACGGGCAGCAGGTTTAGGAAAGAAGAAGGAACGGGAGGGAGGAGGTGCGAGGTGAGGCAGGGGAGTGGGACGGCCTGCTGGAGGTGGCGCCTGCTCGCCGGAGACGCGGGAACTGCTGCTGCTTGCGGGGGTGCTCGGGGGAGGGACTTGAGGACGCGCATGGTCATGCTCCAGGAGGTGCTCGAAGCAGGGGATGCAGGGGCGCGGTTCCTGTTGGAGATCGAGGGAGAGGGCTGCGTGCACTCAGGCACGGCTGTGGGTTGGCTCGGGAAGGAATGAGGGGATCCCAAGGCAGAGGGGTCTGGAGGAGTGGCGGCGGCGCGATGGAATTGATGGGACAAGGGGGGCTAGATTTTAGGGATTGGTCTATGGTTGGACTATTTATATAGGTAGGGGATTAGGGTAGGGGTTTATCCGGTCCGTCCGATTATAATCGGGCGGTCGTAAATAAATAGGTTAGGTAGCCCGAATAATAAAACGGAGATGTTTTATAGATGTTAGGGGATGATCCGGACCCAACGGTAACGATAGTCCGGTTCGGGTTCGGGGAAGTTTCGGATGCGCGAGTGGGGTCTATGCACTGCGTAAGGAGGGGTTAGGCGGTCACGGTCAAGAGGGAAGCGAAAAATTCGATAGGTCTGAAACGGTCAACGAAAGCAAGGGGGGGCGCGACAACAACTAGGGGATGCAAGTTTGAAAACAATGACGGCAACAGAGTGCCGATGCAATGCGAATGATGCGATGATGAAAGCAACAAACAAATAAATAACAGAGCTGACACGCAAAACATGGAACGCATCTGGAGCGTCGGTCTCGCGGCGTTACAGCGAGCTAGGAAGAGAGAGACCTTCGTGAGCACCCAGTGTTCAAACCTCAAGGGTTTGCCGGAACCCAGAATCCGACTGTGGTATACATCATGATCGCAGGTGCCGAATAGGACATCAAGCCGGATCCGGCCGATGGGGTGGCAGGAGAGATCCGGCACGATGCCATGGAACACCGTCCGAGTTGGCTCCCACTACTTCGCCTCAAGGCCCAGCTTGGCCATGGTATCGCGGTAGAGGATGTTGATGCTGCTGCCGATGTCGATGAGGACTCGAGAGAACTTGGAGGTGCGCTTTTCAGCGAATATGGTGGTGTCGAGGACGAGGGCATAGCCACTCGGGTTTGGCATGACGGCCGGGTGGTCTTCCCGGGTCCAGCTTACTGGGCGCTCTGACCAGTGCATGTACTAAGGCACAGCCGGAACCACGGTGTTCACTTTTTGCCGCATCCGGCGCTCGCTGTTCTTGTCACCGCCTTCAGTGGTTAAGATGACGCAGCTTGCATTCTGGTTGGGGAAGACTTTGTCACGCATCGCGTCGGCTGCTGGAGGTGGAGGCAGAGGCAGGGGCGGCTGCCCCGCACCCGGTGCCGGAGCAGGAGGCTAAGGGATGTCACCCTGCATGATGCGCTTGGTGATGGCGCACTGCTGAAGCTTGTGCGCGGAGGGCCTTGCGCCGCTGTGGTGCTTGCAGGGAGCGTCGAGCATCTCCTGGAAGCTCATGGCAGGTTGTCAAGCGGTCTTGCCGGTTCGCTCACGCCGGTTGCCGGCCAGCTCGACCGTGGGTGCCTTCTCGGCGTTGGCGATAAGGCGTTTGTCGTAGAAGAGAGCCGGCTGCTCTGTCTTGCGCTTGTTGTTCTGTTGGTGACTGTTCTCGCCAGCCGGCTTGGAGGGTGGTGCCGGCGTCGCTTTGCCGGCTTCGTCCAACACCACTATGATCTTCATGGTAAGGCGGTGTTGGCGTACTTGTCCGCTATGACCATGAGCACGACCATGGTGGTGGGTTCGGAGTGCAGGAGCTTGTGCTTGAGCAAGGTGCCATTACGGCAGCCGCTCACAAAGTACTGGATGGCCCGCACCTCGTGGACCCCCTCGCAGTTGTTCTGGAGCTTGGTCCAGCGTGCAAGGTATTGGCAGCCGGTCTCGACCAACCGCTGGACGCACATGGTGAGCTAGCTGGGACGTCCGAGTCGCTTGTAGGTGCCGGTGAAGTTGCGCACAAAGGCTTGCGCGAAGTCAACCTATGAGTTAACGCTGCCGGCCGGCAAGCTATTCAACCACGTCCGAGCTGAGGCCAACAACATGAGCAGGGGGTAGCACACGGCCAGGCGCCGGTTGCCGCCCATGTTGCCGATGGCGGTAGTGTAGTCGGTGAGCTAATCCTCCAGCTTGATGGTTCCGTTGTACTTGGGGTGTCGTGGGGGAGCGTGAATCCCTTGGGGAGGGCTCATCCCGGATGCGGTGGCCGAAACAAGCCGGACCGACCGTGTTGTCCCCCTCCAGCTCAAGGGAGAGGGTGAGCTGCTCGATGCGATGGCGGGTGTCGGTGTCGTCGATGACACGCGAACCCAGCTGGCTTGCGACCGGGCTGCGAGGAACCGGGTCGGCAGAAGTCGGCCGGCCACGCCGGCCGGATGGCGGGACAGGCTCTTGCCTGCGCCGATCTTCTGGAGCTGGCTCGTTGCCTAGGTTATCTCCACTCGTCCGGGCCCGGTTGCGCCGGGTTCGGGTCCGGCCGAAACGAGCTTCACTAGGAGCAGAAAAGACGCCGTGTTCGGCTGCTCAGGGTCTTTGGTGCGGAACAAGACGGCTCCCGCAGGACGGGGTAGGTGGTCCTGCTGCGCGTTTGCAGCACTGAGGAGCTCGGTCATGTGCCGCAGGATCTCCTGCAACTCTTCACCGTGCGGCTATTCCATGCCAACAGCGACCGCATAGGAGGTGAGCATGTTCTTGATGGGGGTGTCGTAGACGGGAGAGATCGCGCCTAGTGCGCGGCCGATTGCGAGGCCACGGGTCCGTAACTCGGCAACCCGGCTAGTCTCAGCCGCTGGCGGCGTGAAGCCGTAGGCGGCATCGCGCTCTCGATGGAAGGACTCCAATCAGCGCTACGTAGCAGCAAGTATCGAGGCCTTGTCTAGCAGGCGCTTGTGCTCCTCCTCGAGCTGGGCTTGGGCTTGGGCAGCGTTGGTGGCATTGGTGGCGTTGATCTTGGTGGCGATGCGAACGCTAACATTCTGCATCATGGCGCGTAGCGGGTCGGCCGTGCTGGCGCACTCCGCTGCGGCCTTGGCGGCAGCAGCCTTCCTCGTGGCGCTGGACGAGGTGGAGCCGGAATCGGTGACGAGGACCTCCACGTGGACACAGAGATCTGCCATGTTGGCGGGAATGTCGTAGCCGAGGGGGATGGGCGAGTCGGTGACGTCGAGCACCTCGCTGGGGTACTCATCGGAAGCATGCACGATGAAGACGCGTGGCGCGCCGAGGGAGGCCGCGGAGGTGTCGGGAATCCGGTCAGTGTTGCGCCAGGCGCGGTGATTAGGCCATGCATGATGTAGTCGTCGGAGCTGGCGACGGGACTCGTATAGAACGTAACTCCGGCCGACACCTCAAGCTGCCCCACGATGGGCGCCAACTGTCGTGGTGGTCTCACGGTAGATGCCATGGGATGGCTAAAGAGAGGGACAGGCAAGAGGCAATTGGTCGGCTCCAGAGGCGAGGTTGGTACGATCAAGCGGAAGATGCAAGACGTACTCAGGTTCGGGGCTCTCCGAAGAGATAACACCCCTAGTCCTGCCGAGTGTGGTTTATACAAAGATGGTACAAGCTTGCTCCTAGAGCTGTTTTGGGGAGGAAGGAAGGCAGGCCAGTGCATAGGCTGCTCCTTCTCCGTGTGGGTGGATGTGAGTATGTGTCTCTGTGTGTGTGTGTGTGTGTGGCTCAAGAGTCGACCCTCTACATGGAGGAGCACTGGGGGGCTTATAGGCTGCCACCCGGGGTTACAATGGTAAAGCTACATGGGCGCGGGGCCCCGGTGTTAGCGTCTGGGAAGCCGGTTCTCCGGGCGTGGGCCCCATGCGCCAGAGGGCACTGTGCCCCGTCTTGTCGTGCATCACAGAGTGGTTGAGTTGGCTCGGCCACAGTGCCGCGTCGCCTGGTCACCATCTGCTCCCGTTGGCGGGATGGGGGTGCACTATAGCCATGCCCACATTGGTCAGCGGGGTAGGTAGACCACTATTGCCATGCTCACTCTTCATAGGGACTTGCTCCCTTGTATGCTTGGACGGGATGGGAGCTGACCCGTAGACGGGTTGAGGGGCGTACTATGGTCATGCTTGTTTGTCTCTGGAGATTCGCCTTCTGGGAACCGGCTGGCATGCGCCAGCCGGCTGGCCGGGTCATGCTAGGAAGCCGGCCAGGCGCAAGCCGGATTGAGGGGCGCCTCCTACCCCGATGTTTTTTGAAAAGATCCGGGTGCTGTTGCCTATCTAGGGTCCACCCCCCCTACAAACTTGATAATGGGAGATATGTTGGATCAACGTGAATACTTTAGGGATTACCACTTGACTCAAAAAGGGAAACTCTTATGAGATCAAATTGATTGTTTGCAATGGTATGCTTGAGATATGATTATACTTGTTTCTCTAGGATGAAGGTTCGACACCTTCCCTTTTCATGTGAATTTAATGATAATGAAACCTTGGTATCTTATGATAATGGTATATATGATTACTATGATGTGGAATGAATAGAAGAATTTGTCGGTTTTAAGGGTGCGTGTGAAATTAAATGTTTGTCTGAAGAGTGTGAAGATTGTGATGATTCTCTATAGATCTAATTTTTTTGCTATACTTAAATATTGCTATGAGAATTATAAATACAATGCGGATATTGTTGAATTTTTTGAGAAAGTCTCCGCTATCCAAGAGGAGACTAATATTTTGCAGGAATCTATGGAAGAAGAAATTTCTGAAACTGTGAGCTCATTGGATGAAAAAGATGAGGAGGAGAGTGAAGAACAAAAGGAGGAAGAGCGGATTAGCTTCCCATGCCCACCTTCCAATGGGAGTAACTCTGCAACTCGTATATTTTCTAATTTCCCTCTGTGCTTACCGAAGAATGAATGCTATGATGATTGCTATGATCCCATTGATTCATTTCAAATATCCCTTTTAGATGAAATTGATGATTGTTATGCTTGTGGCCAAGATGCCAATTTGAATTATGCTTACGGAGATGAACTTGGTATAGTTCCTTATGTTAACATTGAAAGTTTTGCTATTGCACCCCCACATGATAGTCCTATTATCTTTTTGAATTCTCCCAACTATGCTATATCGGAGAAATTTGCGCTTATTAAGGATTATATTGATGGGTTGCCTTTTACCGTTACACATGATAATTTTTATGAATTGAATATGAATGTGCTTGCTGCTCCTACTTGCAATTATTATGAGAGAGGAACTACATCTCCACATCTCTATGTTTCAAACACAATAAAATTGCAAGAAACTGTTTATGCTATGTATTGGCCTTTATAATGTGTACATGAATTGTTATTTTATGACATGCCAATGCATAGGAAGAGAGTTAGACTTCGTTGTTGCCTGATATATGTTGATTTGTGCTCACTACTAAAATACAAATCATTTCTGATTAAAATTTTCTTTCATATACTTTTGGATCCGGTCTATCAATTACTTGAGCTTTTTATGCCTAGCTTAATGGCTTTAAAAAAAGCGCTGCCAGGGAGACAACCCAAAAGTTTTAGAGAGTCATTTTATTCTATTGTGTGCTTTAAAAAGTTTAAAAGAAAAATTATAGAGGGGAACTTAAAAGCTTTTTCAAAAAGAGAAGTGATTGGAAGGTCATGCATTGGAGAAGTGAGGGTCGACCTTGAACACTTGTGTTCATTCTCATGGAAACCATGTAGAATTTTTCATGGAAGTTTCCCACAAAAATAATTATCCCCTTGTACAACTCCGTTGTATTGTAAACATAATGTGCCGGATTTACCTTTAGGATGATTAAATAGCTTATTTGGTGTGTGTAGTGCAAAAACATAAACTTTTGTTGTAGTGCGTGAATTTACATTTTCTTTACCGGAACATGCAAAAATTCTGAAATTTTTACACAGTACTGCTATGAATTTTTTTATTTTGTCCTAATTTTTCAAAAAAAAATCGAGTTACAGAAGTATATGATCATCTGCATCTTACAGTCCGTCCTGTTTTCACATATTGCTGTTATAATTTCGTCATTTGCGTATGTTTGAAATCTTGCTGAGCCTCGTTGACTTCGAAGCCATAGAGTTGTGATAGAATACAATGGGTAATGTTTAATTATAATTATACAATAATGTTTTAGCAGGACATGATGGGATTTGATGTTATATGTACTAACCCCGATAATAAAAAGTTCAGTTAAGTTTATTGTGGATGAAGTATTCGAAGATGGAGGAGGTGTCGATATGGGAAGAATAAGGAGAGGCAAGAGTTCATGCTTGGGGATGCCCAAGGAACCCCAAGTAAATATTCAATGAGACTCAAGTGTCTAAGCTTGGGGACGCCCCGGTGTAGGATCAAAAGTATGTCTAAAGGGGGGTGATTAGACTACTTGGCCAAATAAAAGTCTACCCTTTTCCCAATTTTAGTTGTGGGCAGGTTTCAGCAATTAGCACAAGTCAAGCAATCAACCAACACATGCAATTCTAAGAGTATAGCAGTGGAATGTAAAACATTGCATATTAAGGTAAAGGGAAGGGTTTGGAGAAGGCAAACGCAATGGAGACACGGAGATTTTTGGCGTGGTTCCAATAGGTGGTGCTATCGTACGTCCACGTTGATGGAGTGTCGGAGTAAATGGCCACGGGTAGCCTAACCCACTGCCCCTAGCTCTTCCAAAAAATTATCAGGCCTTTTGGGCCTTCAAGCATTTGAAGCATTGGGTCGCCCTCCCCGGTCGGCTATTTCTAAAGCCGACTCCCAGAAGGCGACCCAGCCTCAGCAACCTTCCCCCAAGATAACCACGGGATGGCCGACTCTAGGAAGCTGGTCATAGAGGATGCCGACTCCCCAGAGCCGTCCATGAAGAACGCCGACTCCCCAGAGTCGGCCATGAAGAGCGCCGACTCCAAGGAGCCGGCCAAGACCGCAACCACCAAAACTACACCCACATAACGGTGACAAGACGGGATGTGGCCACAGTGCGGCCCACTACCCCCGAAGCCCGAGGCAGGCATGGCCACAGGACGCCGTACGGGACGGCCATCTCCTGTCCGGCTCGGCACTGTAGCCATGCTGGCCTCAACGTCACCCACGGCAGACGCCGGTATGGCCCACGGGCGGCGGGCCCCTTCAGCTAGAGAGAGGCGTGAAGGCGGCCCGGCCTCCCCCAGTCGGCCAAGGGCGTAGCCGGCCCCCAGAAGCCGGCTACCCCCTCCCTCGAAGCATGTGCCACATTAAGGAGACAAGACGAGGTAAGGCTACAGTGAGAGCCCTCGAGGCGGCACACTGTAGCCACGCTTACCTCGACGGAGCCCTCGTCATCAGGGGCGAGGCTCCAGTAAGCAGCCGCCGACAAGACCCTAGGCGGTGGGGCCGGCCTGTCAACCAGAGGCCGGCAGCCGGCGGGACCTACCAGTAGGCGGGCCCCAACGGCCGGCGGAGAAGCCGGCGAGCGTAGACACTGACGAACCCAACAGCTCTAGGAGCGATTGTAGCTACTCTTCCTGATCTAGTGATCATGCGGAGACCCCGCAGAGCAGGACTAGGGGTGTTATCTCCTCAGAGAGCCCCGAACTTGGGTAAGATTTGCCAGCGTGCATGTCTTCGCCTCATCCCGTTTCCAGGCACCGGCGACGTCTTACTGGCACCCACTATGATAAGCCACCCGTTGGCATATGTCGCACCTACCACCCGACATTTGGCGCCCACCGTGGGGCCAAGTGCACCATCGTCCGGAGACCTGTTCTGGACGGGAACCCTCTTCCTCCCCCGCGAGCGCAGCCAGCCTGCTGCGCTCGATGGCGTTTGGCTCGACGAGCTGCAAGGCGTCGAGGACGCCTGCGCAGCGAGCTGTCTCGCCGATCTTCTCGGCGAGACTCGCATCTCCGACGAGCCTGCGTCCGATGCAAGCACGGACTACCCCGAGAGCCGCCTCGTCAGCCTCCTCGACTAGCTTCACGTCTCTAGCGAGCCTGCTGCAGATGTGGAGTCGGTCGGCTCCACCGACCCGATGCTCGTCGACTCCGACACGGCATCGCTCGATGCCTACCCCTCCGACGTGGTGGTCTTCGACGATCCTCTCCCTCGAGCTGACAGTGGCAGCAGTGCTGACACCGAAGTGTTGGTCATCAGCTACGTCGCCAACTCGGGCGAGAATGCCCACGACGCCCTGCAAGCGGCGATGCACGACCTCTCCGTCCCCATCCCGGCCGACACCGACGCCGAGACCCTGGAGGCACGTCGCCTCGCCCTCGTCGCGGAGGGCCAGAAGATAGCCTCCATGAGACGCCTCACCGAGGCCCACCAGCGCGAAGTCGACCGCGCCGCCTTCGGTACGCCGCCGCCTAGCGGCCCGAGCCGAGCCAGCTTCGTCCAGAAGCGCGGCGCGGCTATCGCTAGCATGCTGGGGGAAGATCGCGCCGTCTACGCCACCCCGCTCGAGAATCTGCGAGCCGCTCAGGCGGCCGCAGAAGAGCTCAATGGGCTGGGAGCCGATGAGCTCCCCTACATGACAAGACGGATCCAGCAGCTGATCGACGCAGCTGCAGAACGGCATGAAGCCGGCGCCCGTGCTGATAGTCATCCCCCGCGCCGGGAGCACGCCGCGACGTCCCGCTCGCCGACTGCGAGTGGTGCCCGCCAGAAGAAAGACAAGGAGCCGGCTGCCAGCCGCAGCCGGACTCACATCACCATCGAGCGCGACGCGGAAGGCCGCCCTCGAGCGGTGGAACGCCAAGGAAATCTGCCTCCTCCCCCGCCTCGAAGAGAGAGACGTCTCACTCCGCCACCTATCACGCACCCGACTCTTGGCGACCGACTAGGCCGCCGAGAAGGAGTCGGCGAGAACGATGCCCGCCACCGGATTGACCGCCTTGCTCGATCCCTGGCGCTAGAAGAAGAAGACGATGTCGGCCCGCCATGCTTCGGCCCCCGCATCCGCGACGAGCCCTTCCCCAAAGGGTTCTCGCTCCCCAGAGACACGCCCAAGTACAATGGCTCAGTGAAGCCGAAGATTGGCTCATCGACTACTCCACTGCTGTCAGCATAGCCAACGGCAATCGGCGCGTAGCCGTGAAGTACGTCCCCCTTATGCTGCAAGGCACGGCGCGCACCTGGCTCAACAGCCTCAAACCTTACAACATCAACAGCTGGCTGGACTTCATGGAAGTCTTCGTCCGCAACTTCACCAGCACGTACAATCGGCCGCCGAAGCCTCGCCAGCTCTCCCTGTGCATCCAAGGACTCAATGAGTCCACCCGCGACTACCTCACGCGGTGGGCCGAGCTCCGCAACTCCTGCGAGGGGGTGCACGAGGTTCGGGCCATCGAGTACTTCACCGCTGGGTGCCGAGAGGGCACCCTCCTCAAGCACCGACTCCTCTGTGACGAGCCGGCTACCCTCAACGAGTTGCTGGTCATCGCGGACAAGTACGCCACGGCCGACTCCTCGATGAAGACCGAGCTCCGAGTGGACGCCTCTGGGAAGGTGATTGCTCCGGCTCCCAAGACGCCGGCTGGCGACTCCAATCGGCGCCCTTACCAGAACGATCACAAGCGCAAGGCCCCCATGCCGACTTCCACTAGTCGGCAAGTGGCCACAGTTGAAGATGAGCAGCCCGAAGAACAGCCCGCTCCCAATAAGAAGGGTAGCAGGCCGGCTTGGCAGCCGGCTATCTCCTACGAGCAGACTCTCGACGCCCCCTGCAAGTTCCACAGCGGCGCGAAGCCGTCCAACCACACGACCCGAAAATGCCACTGGCTCACACGCATCTCCAAGGGCGAAGGGTTGTTGCCGCCTCCGCCTCCCGGCCCGCCGCCTCCAGCCCCTCAGCAGCCGGCGGCTCGGCCGGCAGTCGGAGCCATCCAAGACGAATTCCCTGAAGAGCACGCCGCCTACGTCGTCTTCACCAGTCAAGCCGACGACAAGCGTAGTCGGCGCCGTCAGCATCAAGAAGTCATTGCAGTCGCCTCTAGCGCCCCGAGTTCATGCACTGGTCAGAGAAGCCAATCAGCTGGAGCCAGGCCGACCACCCAGAGGTGATGCCATCCCCTGGCTCCTATGCAATGGTTTTGGATGTCACCCTCGCGACAGAGAGGCGAGCTGCCCGATTCTCCCGCGTCCTGATAGATGGCGGAAGCAGTATCAATATACTGTACCGCGATACCATGGAGAAGCTGAACATCAAGGCGAAGCAGCTTATGCCAAGCCGAACCGTGTTCCATGGTATCGTCCCCGGCTTGTCTTGCTCCCCAATCGGCAAGATTAAAATGGATGTTCTCTTCGGAGACAAAGATCATTTTCGCCGAGAAGCGATCTGGTTCGAAGTAGTGGATCTGGAGAGCCCCTACCATGCTTTGCTTGGCCGACCTGCTCTGGCCAAGTTTATGGCTGTGCCCCACTACGCCTACCTGAAGATGAAGATGCCGAGCTCAAAGGGGATCATCACTGTAGCCGGCGATTACAAGAAATCCATCGAGTGTGCCATGGCCAGTAGCCGGCTGGCCGAGTCCCTCGTAGTGGCAGAAGAGAAGAAGATGCTGGAGCGGGTTGTGGCCATGGCCGGCAAGCAGCCGGCCCTGTCCCCAACCCCAAAGATTGTGATGCACAGGGCTCGTTCCAGCCAGCCAAAGAGACGAAGAAGATACCTCTGGACCCGGAGAACCCGGAGAGGTTTGCCGTCATTGGGGCAAACTTGGACAGTAAATAGGAAGGCGAGCTCGTCGACTTCCTCCGTGAGAATCGAGACATTTTTGCATGGTCCCCAAAGGACATGCTGGGTGTCCCGAAGGATTTCGCCGAGCACAAATTACATGTCCGAGCCGACGCGAAGCCGGTCAAACAGCCCCTCCGCCGACTGTCAGAAGAGAAGCGAAGAATCGTAGGAGAAGAGATAGCCCGGCTCCTTGCCGCTGGCTTTATCATGGAAGTGTTTTTTCCAGAGTGGCTTGCCAACCCAGTTCTGGTACTGAAGAAGAATAACAAGTGGCGTATGTGTATAGACTATACCAGCCTGAACAAGGCCTGCCCCAAGGATCCGTTTGCTTTGCCACGGATTGATCAAGTGATAGACTCCACAGCCGGATGCGAGCTGTTGAGTTTTTTGGATGCCTACTCAGGGTACCATCAGATCAAGTTGGACCCAGCTGACCGCCTGAAGACTGCCTTCATCACACCATTTGGAGCTTTCTGCTACCTGACTATGACATTCGGCTTGAGGAATGCCGGTGCCACTTTTCAGCGTTGCATGCAGAAATGCCTCCTGAAACAACTCGGCAGAAATGCCCACGTCTATGTAGACGACATTGTGGTGAAGACAGAGAAGCGCGGTACCCTGCTGGAAGATCTCAAAGAAACATTCGCCAACTTGCGCCGATTCCAAATCAAGCTCAACCCCGAGAAGTGCGTGTTCGGAGTACCAGCCGGCCAGCTGCTAGGCTTCCTGGTCTCCGAACGCGGCATCGAGTGCAACCCCGTCAAGATCAAGGCCATCAAGAGGATGGAGATTCCCACCAAACTGCGAGATGTGCAGAAGTTCACCGGCTGCTTGGCCTCCCTAAATCGCTTTATCAGCCGACTAGGAGAGAAGGCTCTCCCCCTTTACCGACTCATGAAGAAGTCCACTCACTTCGAGTGGAATGACCAAGCTGACCAAGCCTTCCATGAGTTGAAGAAGATGCTGACCACTCCGCCTGTCCTGGCAGCGCCGACTGAAAGGGAGCCCATGCTCCTCTACATTGCTGCGACTAGCCGAGTAGTCAGTACTGTTGTTGTGGTCCAGCGCCCGGAAGAAGGCCGAGCCCAGCTAGTCCAGAGGCCGGTGTACTACCTAAGCGAAGTGCTATCCAGCTCAAAGCAGAACTACCCGCATTACCAGAAGATGTGCTATGGGGTGTACTTCGCCGCCAAGAAACTGAAGCCCTACTTCCAAGAGCATCCTATCACGGTCGTGTGCACCGCCCCGCTCGCCGAGATCATAGGCAGCCGGGATGCATCCGGCCGGGTGGCTAAATGGGCCATGCACTGGCGCCGTACACGATCTTCTACCAACCCCGCACCGCCATCAAGTCCCAAGCACTGGCCGACTTCCTCGTCGACTGGGCCGAGACCCAGTACCTACCGCCGGCTCCCGACTCTACCCATTGGCGGATGCACTTTGACGGGTCCAAGATGCGTACCGGCTTGGGAGCTGGCATCGTCCTCACCTCTCCCAAAGGCGACAAGCTCAAGTACACGCTGCAGATCCACTTCGCCACCTCCAACAACGTGGCCGAGTACGAGGCGCTCGTACATGGGCTCCGGCTAGCCAAAGAGCTCGGCATACGTCGGATCCTGTGTTACGGCGACTCAGACTTGGTGGTCCAGTGGCGACTGGGACACCAAGGACGCGAACATGGCGAGCTATCGATTCCTCGTCCAGCAGATCAGCGGATACTTTGAAGGGTGCGAGTTCCTTCACGTGCCAAGGGCCGACAACGACCAAGCACATGCCCTAGCACGGATCGGCTCCACCCGACAAGCCATACCGACTGGCGTCTCCCTCCAGCGCCTCCTCAAGCCGTCCATCAAGCCGTCTCCAGAGTAGGACTATATCTTTGTACCGCCTGCGCCAGATGCAGCCGGATCCGACTGGAGGAACCCCGCAGGCGGCACGGGGACTTCGACAACTGGCCCGGGGACTGCCGTAGTCGCACCCGGCCCGGGGACCTCGGAACCCGGCCCGGGGACTGCGGCAGTCGGCCCGGGGACTGCAGCAACGCAAGAAGCAGTGGCCGAGTCCAATTCCACGCCACCCAACCCACCCACCCGAGTCATGGTGGCTACACTAACAGAAGAAGAAGTCACAGCTCCATCATGGGCCTAGCCCATCCTCAAGTTCCTAGTCAGCAGAGAGCTGCCGGCTGATGAGATCTCAGCAAGGCTAGTGCAACGACGAGCCAGAGCATATGCAATAACCAACAGAGAGCTTGTGAAGCGCAGCGTCACTGAAGTCTTCCAGCGTTGTGTCGAGCCAGAAAAGGAGTGGCAATCCTCAAAGATATCCACCAAGGTGAATGCGGCCACCACGCAGCCTCAAGATCACTTGTGGCCAAGGCTTTCCGCCATGGTTTCTTTTGGCCGACTGCCTTGGAAGATGCCAAAGAGATAGTCCAGAGCTGCAGAGGATGCCCAGTTTTCAGTTCCAAGCAACACCTGCCGGCTTCTGCACTCAAGACCATTCCCCTTACCTGGCCCTTTGCCGTCTGGGGACTGGACATGGTGGGCCCTTTCAAGACAGCCCGCGGAGGCTTGACACATCTACTTGTCGCCGTGGACAAGTTCACCAAGTGGATCGAAGCGAAGCCGATCAAGAAGCTGAACGGGCCGACTGCCGTAACATTCATCACCGACAACGGCACGAACTATGCCAAAGGAGCACTGGGACGTTTCTGCGCGACACAGGGCATCCGACTGGACTTAGCGTCCGTTGCCCACCCGCAGTCAAACGGCCAAGTCGAGCGAGCAAATGGACTCATCCTCTCCGGCATCAAGCCTCGACTGGTTGTACCACTGGAGCGATCAGCCGGCTGCTGGCTCGATGAGCTGCCGGCTATCCTCTGGAGTCTGCGCACTACACCCAACAAGTCAACCGGCTTCACTCCATTCTTCCTTGTATATGGTGCCGAGGCTGTCATCCCAACCGACATCGAGTTCGACTCGCCTCGGATCACCATGTACACGGAGGCGGAGGCCAAGGAAGCAAGAGAAGACGGCGTCAACCTACTGGAAGAAGGCCGGCTATTAGCACTCAGTCGGTCCGCCATCTACCAGCAAGGGTTGCGCCGCTACCACAACCGCAAGGTCAAGCCAAGATCCTTCCAAGAGGGCGACCTTGTGCTTCGGCTGATCTAGCGATCAGCCGGCCAGCACAAGCTCTCGGCCCCTTGGGAAGGCCCCTTCGTCATCAGCAAGGCACTAGGCAACGACTCCTACTACTTGATCGACGCGCAAAAACCAAGAGCACGCAAGAGAGATGACTCCGGCAAGGAGTCGGAGCGACCATGGAACGCGAACCCCCTGAGAAGATTTTACAGTTGAAAGCAGTATGTATCATGCTACCCTTTTGTATTAAGTACGAACCAACAGGCCCCCCGAACAGTACTCGGGGACTGCCTTTATTTATCTATGAATGACGAGTGTCATATCCACGAATGTATCATTACATTTGATTTCTTGTCTGGCACCGGGTTTGACTAGTCGGCCCGGGGACTGGCCGCCTTGAGCTATACTAAAAGTTCTACCTGAAGTCAGACAAGTAGTGTGCCGGCTACCGAGTCCTCTCTTGTTGAAAGTCGCAGCTCGAAGAACCGACTATCCGACTAGCAAGAGACAAGGCAAAAAGGATGCCCACACGAAAAACGGCTAAGGACCAACGAACTTATATAGCAAAAAGACGGCCTCCAACCACGCTTGCCGGCTGTGAAAACAGTCGGCTGGCCGGCTTCCTAAACATTTAGCTCTAGTCCAGCAAAGCTAGAGTACTTGCCCCACCCCAATTGGCCAAGCACTCCTCCAGCTACAGATTGCAGCGCAACTGTTTGACTGGGGAGGCGACAACCAAGGGAGGGCGGCAAAGGAAACAGCGGAAGGATGAAAAGCAACGTACGACGAAAAGCCAAATGCATGCATAACTTATATATACATATAAAAGCCCCCAATAGGCCGGCAATCGACATAGTTCGAATACACCCCCAGTGGGTGGAATTGTGCAGACTTAACAGAATATCGTTCCAAAAGTGACAAGACAGGAAAACAAAAGATAGCAGACTAGACTAAGGCGCGGTGCGGGAGCCAGGCTGGTCGGTGGAGATGGCGTCGCCGGCTGAAGGAGTGGCCGGCTAGCGGGTCTCGGCTTGGTCACCACCAGTGGCAGGCGACGCACCCGCGCGTGACGTGGTGCTGGAGGCGCGGTCAGGCTGAGGCTGGTCAGCCGCTCAACCATCCGGCTCGGCGTCTTCACCCTCCTCCTCCTCGCCCTCGTCGGTGGAGTCGATCTCCTCCACCGAGTCTTCACCGTCTGCCGGGTTCAGCCCGAACCACGCCTCCGGCTGGGCGACACCGTTGTCATCTACCTCAGGGGCGAAGACGCTGGTGTCGATGTAGTCGGCGATCGCCGAAGCCCGCCGGATGATAGCCGGCCGCGCCGGCTCCAGCTCCGTGTCGGCTTGCTGCCGCCAGGTAGCCAGCTGATCCAGGCTCAGGCCGGGGTACCAGGCCTTGACGAACTCCAGTGCCCGCCTGCCGCCGGACCGAGCTGCCGAGGCCTTCTAGGCTTCGAAGCGACCGACCGCCACCTCCAGCCAGTCGGCAATCTGACTGGGGGTGCGGGGAACCACTTTGCCGGGCCAGAGGGCGGCCAATACTTGCGCCCCGGCACGCTGAAGCCGGCAGAGCAGTCGGTGAACCGGCTGGAGACGGGCCTGGATCGCCAAGAGCTGCTCCTCCAGCGAATGGCCAGCGGTTGGTGCAATCTCGAAGCCAGCCTGCCGTCGCGCTTGGCGGCGGGCCTCGATGATCTAGTTGGCAGCGGTAGAGTAGCCAGGGAAGTATTCTCTGCAAGAAAGAAAGAGAAAGAAGAGAAAACAGCAAGTCAGAAAACGAGCCAAAAGCGGTAGACGGCAAGAAAGGACGAAGAAGTAGGCGGCTTACCGTCAACCAGATCTTCGATCTGACCATAGCCAGTGATCAGAGTCTGCCTTGCTTCAGCCCAGCCAGCCGCTTCTGTCTCTTACTCGGCCTGGAGGGCGGCTTCGCGGTCCTGCACCGCCTTCAGAGCCGCCTTGTGGCCCTCCTCCTGGTCGGCCAACTTCTTAGCCAGGCGGTCGTGTTCCTGCACCAAGGCGGCGAGCTCGGCATCCTTGGCACGAAGGGCAGTCTGAGACTCTCCCAGCTGTGCCCTCAGACCGGCGTTGGCCGCTGCAGAGACGGCAGAATAAGAAGAAACAATAAGAGGAAGTCGTCAAAGAAGATCCGACCCGACTGCTTAGCAGTCGGCCCGAATCTCGGGGACTACACCCAGTGGGTGCGCTGACGCACCCCCACGTGAGATAAAGAACAAAGCACTTACCCCGGCTTTCAGTTAGGTCGGCGGTCTTCTGGGTCAGCTCCCAAGCCTGGGAGTTGAAGGTGGCCGCACGAAGATTGTGGTTGTCCTGCAAGATAGGCAGAAGATCGAAGTAAGAACAAGAATAGCAAAGCCAAATCCACTAAGAAGTTCCAAGCTGCCTGCTCAGCAGCCGACTCGGAACTCGGGGACTACACCCAGTGGGTGCGCTGACGCGCCCCCACGGAAGAAACCAAGATCAAGAAGAAGTAAGATAGGAAGCCTAACACGGATGGCCGCCCGCGTCGCAAGGAACTCGTCGGTGTATTGCCTCAGCGCCGTAGCCTGGGCTTGGAGCCGGGTCCGGACGTCCTGCGTGGCCACGTTCATCACGGCCGTCCCTCCGCCCGGCGTCCACCCTGAGGTGGCGCTGGCCACCTCCACATCCTGGGCCGACGAGCTGGAGCCCACGGCTGGCTGCGGCTCCGACGCCGCCTTCTGTGGCTCTGACGCAGCCTTCCCCGCGCGCCGGCTCGGCGGCATCCGGACCGCCAGCTCGGTCCTTGCGGCTGGCTCGCCCCCCGCCGACTGCGCAGACGGCAGATCAGGCCGGCTGCCTTGAGCCGTCCCAGTCGGCGGAGTCTGCACCGGCGCCCTCTCCAGGATGACGACGTCGTCGTCCCTCTCCAGCCCCGGCTGGTCGCCGCCGGCCTCTTCTGGCGGGGGCTCCGGGGCCCCGGGCGCTGCGACGCGCAGTGGGGTGACCAACAAGGCCCCCTCCACCGTCGCCACAGCTGCAGCCTCCGCCTGGGCCTTGGCTGCGGCGTCGGCGCGCGCCTTCGCGGCCTCCTCCTGCGCCGCCTGGGCGGCGGCCGCCTTCCGTGCCTCCGCATCCCGCCCCTCCCGCGCGTTCCGCTCTGTCGCCGCCTGAAGGTCGGCTCGGGGGTCCACGCGACGAGTGGTGCTCCCAGACCCCCTCGGCGACTCAACGACGGAGGCGGCAGCCGCCCGCTCGAGCGACAATGGAGCTCTAGTTGTTTGGAGAAAAATACAAGGATTCAGGAACCACCAGAGAAAAGAAAGAAAAAAGAGTACATGAAGGAGTTTGAACTTACGCCGACACCGTCTGCGGTTGCTTCACCATCTTGCGGAAGCAAGCCGCCTTCGCGGCCGCCTCCTCCCGCCTGGTCGCCGCCGCCCCACCCCTGGGCTTCTTCGTCCGACTGCCGAACAAACCCTGTGCGGCGCGACGCTTTTGCCCGCCGCCCCGAGCAGGCGGTGCAGCGGAGGAACCCGCGCCGCGGCCAGATGCCGGCTGACGGTGCGGGACGACTTCGGCCTCGTCGTCGTCCGGCTAGTCGTCGAAGGTAACTCCATGCCCGAAGCCGCCTGCTTCGCCGCCGGCTTGGCCACCAAATTGAACTATTGGCTAGACTCACTTCTCCCTAGTATATGGTGCCGAAGCCGTACTCCCCACGGAACTCACATACGGGTCACCTCGAGTACTTGCCTACGATGAAGTAGTGCAAGAGCAGCTGCCGCGTGACAATGTTGCGCTCCTCGAAGAAGATCGTCTCCGGGCAGCTGTACATGATGCATGATACCAGCAAGCCCTACGCCGCTATCACAGCTATAGGGTTCATGCCCAGAGCCTTGAGGAAGGTGATATTTTCCTTCGGCGTGTTCAGTCCGCCAAGGGTATAAACAAGTCGACGCCGAGGTGGAAAGGACCTTACCGGGTAGCACGTGTCACCAGACCTGGCGAGTCTGTCTGGGGACCGAAGATGGCATCCCGATGCAAAACTCATGGAATATTGCGCATCTTCGCAAGTTCTACCCGTAAGGCGCGGTTGCCGGGCCTTGCCCCGGCAACCTGTTTTGTACAAGCATAGTCCCCGGGACTTGTAACCCTTTGTACAAAGCCAGGCGCAGACCCTGTGCATAGTCGAATAAAACGAAGTGTTTTCACAAAACTTGCATACATGACTTCTTGTTGACTTAAGCTTGATCACATTGTGACTACACTAGTCTTAAAATAAGATGACTAACATGTTGTGGAAGGTAATGTGCAATCGTATTTTCTCCTTTTTCCTTTGATGGCAGTAGAAGAATTTCATCACGGATGATTTTCCCCGAGAAAAAGGATAAATGCAAACCCATGCACCCGGTCCCCGCAACCTCTCCTTATCTAAGACGATAAGAAGGATAAGTTCATTTCATTATATCCCATCATTCCATGTTATGCTTGCGTATGTGAAACTTGTACATACGGAAACCTTGTTGCCTCTACCGTTCACGCTCCTATCTTTGACTTGAGTCTGCTCGACGAGGTTGGTTATAGTTGCATTCAGAGAGGTTAACAAGGGGTTGGCCTTCGTTCGCGCTCCTAACCCGTTTTTGAGCTCATTAAACGAGGTTTAGTAGCAGCCACAATGAAGGCCGACAAGATGTCTCATCGGAAAACTTTGTTTAGTAAGAAGTATTGAAGGCTTGTCCTTTAGCATGTTTAAATACATGCACAAGTGTCAGACAAGCTCTTTTTCCATAAATATTTATCAGAGATTACATGAATTTGATTCAAATTTGGCAAGTTCCTAGATTTTTTCTAATTTAAAAAGATAAGTGCCCCATAATTCCTTTCTTGTGTCTCTCCTCCTAGGAGTGGCGTTGAGAAGGAAAGAGGTCAAAAGGAGCGCCTGGGTAGAAGCCCAACCTGACCCCGTCAGGACCAGCGGGACGCAGCCTGACAAGGTCGGGAGGGCGCCTCCCCGGCAAGGAAGAAGAGGCGGACACGAAGGGAGCGACTAGGTGATGCCCTAGTCACCCCTGTTAGGACCAGAAGGACGCAGCTTAGTAGGGACACCGACAAGGAAGACGAAGTAATAGTCCACGAGCTTGACAGGGTCCAGCTAGAGGAAGCGGTGACGTCTAGGCCAAGCACCCCGGCAAATCGCTCTACCGGGGTCCAGCTGCAGATGATGGTGCTCTCGGTGCCTAATTGAAGGTGACGGTGTGTCCGCCATTCAGCGGGAGTCTGAGTCATCATCTTCGTACTTGACGGCCGGGGGCTCCTCGCCACCGTCTTCACCGTCAGTGTCCTCCTCGTTGCTATCGCTCGAGGAGGAGCTTTCGTCATCACTCGAGCTTTCCATGCAGCACCCTAGACGAGCACCTGAGCATCCGAAGAACATAATGGAGAGCATATCGCGCTCCACCAACTTGAAGCCGAGGACGTGCCCGTCCACAAGGTAGTGGGAATGGGCAAAGGTTTTCCAACCGCACCGGAGAAGCATGACGTGGGGCATGGGGAACTTGACGTCCCCCACGTGGCCTTCTGACGGTATTGGAACAGTTGGAGGAGGAACAGTAGGCGCGCCGCTCCTACCGCCTCGACCATTGGCACTGCGTCGACCCCGACCGCGCCCCGCAGCTCTACTTTGTGCACTGGACCCAGCCTCTATAGCTACAACGGAGGCAGGAATAGGGTGTTGAGAAGAAGCTCTTGGCACCGCGATGGGAGCACGAGCTCGGCCCTTCCCCTCACCATGATGGAGGCAGAAAAGGAGGAGATGGTGGATGAGCATCGCCACCCCTCCGCGCCTCCTTTTATAGCAGAGTAGGGTGAGGGCTGTCTCTCCACTACCCCGGGGCAACCGCCCTGCTCCTCCAATCCAGCCCTTTGCGCTCCTGATGACGTCCAGATTCGTAGGCCGCCCCATTACGCCAATCCGGGGCGTTGTGTTTTTTGGCAACGCACACGTTCCCATGCCCTGCACGTCCACCACCAACCCCGCACAATGCATGCAACACGCGTGGCGTAAACGACAGGCGTAGTGGGTGTAAAATGGCAGTTACCCCTAGTTCATGAGCTGACGCCCTAATGGGATCCCGTGGACGTGGGCGCCCCTGGTTTACAATGCGAACGGCGCGTGCGGTTTGAATGTTGTAGATGCCATGGGAGACTTGGGAGCAAGAACAGGCCCAGGTTAATCAAGAAGCAAAGAAGATCTCAAAAACGCAAACGCCAGCCCCAGAAAGGTCAGTATGTATGCCTGTGCATTAATTGGGCCTACCCCAACGATGCCCGGTGACACGTATGGACCAGGCCTGGGGGCTCCTGTCGGTGCAACAAACATTTGTGTTTGCCGCCCGGACTTGTGCACAGGCGCGCTGCCAGTCATGCGTCTAATACAAATGCATGACACATGATAAGCGAGAGAAACCGCTCTTCGTGAGATCAAGGAGTACATTAAGAAGACCAAGTCATCAAGAGAACCCCTCAGGTAGGCCTCCCTTGCCGGGCAGGAGAGCGCAACCAGGTCGAGACAGCACCTAAGGGCAAGACTAGACCACCCAGGCAAGGTTCTCGGGATGCCATGGTCTGAGCCAAGCAAGCCCCATGCTAGCAAGCTTCCGCCAAGACGCCACTGCTCCACCTCATCATACGCGAGTCGATAATCAGTGCTTCTTAAGTGGAAAGGTGGTGCTTGTCAAGCACGTGGCAACATGCTGGCGAAGAGATTAACTTTATTGACACCCATCCAGATGGTGTGTCACGCTAATAAGAAGAAGATGGATAAGCGGCATGGCAGGCTTGCCAGGCTTCAACCTCAGCATGACACCTAGCAGTGCATTTAATGTGCTTTGTCCTAACTGCCAGACTTAGGTATGATAACACTCTTAGCTATCTAATCGTGCCGTAATGACTATTTTGCAACTATGGTCGCCCCCTAACCAATAACAGGAGGCCCGAGACAACCTAGCAAGGGGTTGGAACTTTTGATCCCTCAACACTTGTACACGCATGACCGCTCTCCCCGAGGCACATTTGCCGGGCTTGAGTGCACCGTGCCTTCGTGATACACCAGTGCAATCCACCATAGCATGAGTAGGATTTTACGCTGCAAAGCTGCTCGAACGAGGGTAAACGAGAGTTGTCCATCATCGTGTTGTCCTGTTGTCTCTTCTCTTTATGCAATTGCTACTTCTTGAGCTTGCATTCATTTTTCCCTTGAAGAGGAAAGGGTGATGAAGCAAAGTAGAGATAAGTATTTCCCTCGGTTGAGAACCAAGGTATCAATCCAGTAGGAGAAACAAGCAAGTCCCCAATCTATGCACCTACAAAAACAATCAAACACTTGCACCCAACGCGATAAAGGGGTTGTCAATCCCTTCACGGTCACTTGCAAAGGTGATATCTGATAGAGATCGATATAAAAGATTACTAAAATGTAAAACAAAATAAAAGTAAATAAATTGCAGCGAGGTATTTTTGGTATTTTGATATATAGATCTGAAAATATATGATGGAAAATAGACCCGGGGGCCATAGGTTTCACTAGAGGCTTCTCTCTTGAAGGCAAATAATACGGTGGGTGAACAAATTATTGTCGAGCAATTGATAGAAAAGCGCAAAGTTATGACGATATCCAAGGCAATTATTATGAATATAGGCATCACGTCCGTGTCAAGTAGACCGACTCTTGCCTGCATCTACTGCTATTACTCCACACATCAACAGCTATCCAGCATGGATCTAGATTATTAAGTTCATAAGAATGGAGTAACGCCTTAACAAGATGACATGATGTAGAGGGATACACTCAAGCAATATGATGAAAACCCCATCATTTTACCCTTGATGGCAACAATACAAATACGTGCCTTGCTACCCCTACTTTGTCACTGGCTGAGGACACCGCAAATTGAACCCAAAACTAAGCACCTCTCCCATTGCAAGAAAAACCAATCTAGTTGCCAAACCAAACCGATAATTCGAAGAGAAATACAAAGATATTAAACCATGCATATAAGAATTCAGAGAAGACTCAAATAATATTCATAGATAATCTAATCATAAATCCACAATTCATCGATCTCGACAAACACAACGCAAAATAAGATTAGATCGAATAGATCTCCAAGAACATCGAGGACAACTTTCTATTGAAGATCAAAAGAGAGAAGAAGCCATCTAGCTACTAGCTATAGACCCGTAGGTCAGTGGTAAACTACTCACGCTTCATCGGAGGGCCAACAGAGTTGATGTAGATGCCTTTCATGATCGAACCCCCTCTGGCAGGATGCCGGAAAAGGGCCCAAGATGGGATCTCACGGGAATAGAAGGTTACAGCGGCGGAAAAGTATTTTGGTGGATGCCTCTTTGTCGTTTGGGAATATTTGAGAATTTATAGGACAAGAATTAGGGTTAGAAGAGCTCCGAGGGGCACACCCTGGAGGCTTGTGGCCTCCTCGGGGCTCTTCTGACTTCATCTCCAAGTCCTACGCGTGCCTTCTGGTCCAAGAAAAATCATTGCGAAAGTTTTATCTGTTAGGACTCCATTTGATATTCCTTTTCTGTAAAACTCAAAAACAAGGAAAAAACATAAACTGCACTGGGCTCTAGGTTAATAAGTTAGTCCCAAAAATAATATAAAATAGCATATTAATGAATATAAAACATCCAAAACAGATAATATAATAGCATGTAACAATGAAAAATTATAGATACGTTGGAGACGTATCAAGCATCCCCAAGCTTAATTCCCGCTCATCCTCGAGTAGGTAATTGATAAAAACAGAATTTTTGATGTGGAATGCTACCTAAAATATTTATGCACGTAATTTTATTTATTGTGGCATGAATGTTCAGATCCACAAGATTCAAAACCAAAGTTTAATATTGACATAAAAACAATAATACTTCAAGCATACTAATAAAGCAATCATGTCCTCAAAATAACATGGCCAAAGGAAGTTATCCCTACAAAATCATATAGTCTGGCTATGCTCCATCTTCCTCACACAAAGTATTAAATCATGCACAACCCCTATAACAAGACAAACAATTGTTTCATACTTTTGATGTTCTCAAACCTTTTCAACTTTCACGCAATACATGAGTGTTAGCCATGGATATAGCACTATAGGTGGAATATAATATGATGGTTGTGGAGAAGACAAAAAGAAGGAGATAGTCTCACATCAACTAGGCGTATCAATGGGCTATGGAGATGCACATCAATAGATATCAATGTGAGTGAGTAGGGATTGCCATGCAACGGATGCACTAGAGCTATAAGTGTATGAAAGATCAAAAAGAAACTAATTGGGTGTGCATCCAACTCGCTTCCTCACGAAGACCTAGGGAAATTTGAGGAAGCCCATTATTGGAATATAGAAGCCAAGTTATATAATGAAAAATTCCCAGTAGTATATGAAAGTGATAACATAGGAGACTCTCTATCACGAAGATCATGGTGCTACTTTGAAGCACAAGTGTGGAAAAAGGATAGTAACATTGTCCCTTCTCTCTTTTCTCTCATTTTTGGTGGGTTTCTTTGGTCTCTTTTATATTTTTTGTGGGCTTCTTTGGCCTCTTTTATTTTTTATAAGTTCCGGAGACTCATCCCAACCTGTGAGCGAATCATAGCTTCCATCATCCTTTCCTCACATGGGACAATGCTCTAATAATGATGATCATCACACTTTTATTTACTTACAACTCAAGATTTACAACTCGATACTTAGAACAAAATATGACTCTATATGAATGTCTCCGGTGGTGTAGCAGGATGTCCAATGATCTAGCATAGCAATAACATCAAGCTAGCTATCTTACGATCATGCAAAGCAATATGACAATGATGGTGCGTGCCATAATGAAACAGAACGGTGGAAGTTGCATGGCAATATATCTCGGAATGGCTATGGAAATGCCATAATAGGTAGGTATGGTGGCTGTTTTGAGGAAGGGTATATGGTGGGTTTAATGCACCGGCGAAAGTTGCACTGTACTTGAGAGGCTAGCAATGGTGGAAGGGTGAGAGTGCGTATAGTCCATGGACTCAACGTTAGTCATAAAGAACTCACATACTTATTGCGAAAATCTATTAGTTATCGAAAAAAGTAGTACACGCATGCTCCTAGGGGTAGATTGGTAGGAAAAGACCATCGCTCGTCCCCGACCGCCACTCATAAGGAAGACAATCAATAAATAAATTATGTTCTAACTTCATCACATAACGGTTCACCATACGTGCATGCTACAGGAATCACAAACTTTAACACAAGTATTTCTACCAATCCACAATTACTCACTAGCATGACTCTAATATCACCATCTTTATATGTCAAAACAATCATAAGGAATCAAACTTCACATAGCATTCAACGATCTTTATATGAAAGTTTTTATTATATCTCTCTTGGATGCCCATCATATTAGGACTAAAATCGTAACCAAAGCAAATTACCATGCTGTTTAGAACGACTCTCAAAATAATATAAGTGAAGCATGAGAGTTCAACAATTTCTATAAAATAAAGCCACCATCATGCTCTAAAAAGATATAAGTGAAGCACTAGAGTGAATTGCCTAGCTCAAAAGACATAACACTACTGCAAGATGCTGCTAACACGACACTACGAACAGAGAACCTTTGACGAAACTGTGTGCGATGCATTAATCGCAAACGGGGTGTAAAAAACCATCAAAAAATATGCAAATTTTTTGTGATGGCGGAGACATCAAACACGGTTGAGATTTTAGTTACGTGTATGATGCAGGGCATACGGTTGATCCAGAAGAACTATTTTCGATGAGGCAGAACAACAGAAACGGGCATCCATATCAATGTGTGTGCGATACACGACATACAATTTGCTTCGATGAACTGTGTGCTATTAGGAAATGCAACGGAAACGGTCAGCCAGATCAAGGTGTGTGTGATATATGGCATACGGTTCATTCGGACGAACTATTTTTGATTAGGGAAGAGAACAGAAATGGTTCAACTTAACAAGATGTGTGTGATATGCGGCATATAGTTCACATAGATGAACTATTTGCGATGAGACAAAATAACACAAAAGATTCGTGTAAACAAGATGTGTGTGATACGCAGCAAACAGCCCACTCGGATGAACTGTTTGCGATGAGAAATTATAACACAGACGGTTACTATAGTTAGTTCATGTGCGATTTTGTTCGTACAAAAAACTTTGAAAATGCAAACTAGTTGCTTGCGGTGGCTAGGAGTATCGTAGACTATGCGTCTGCGAGTACTCGTGTGTGATGATTAGTAAGTTACACATACGTTTCCTTATGTTAACACGTGTGTGATAAATAACACATGGCACCGCATACGGTATTCGGGTAGTGTGTGTGCTCCACTTAGTCTTCCCACTCTCTTGTGAATGCTTCCCACACTCCACATGGGTGAATTGTAAAATCCACGCCTCTTCCCTAATCGATTTCCCGCCACCAGCTAATGCCTTGCTGCATATAACCCTGGCGGCAACGCATCATCGCTACACTCTGCGCAGGTCTAGTCCTCACCCATCTACCATTAGTTATTCCAAGCATGCCAGGTAAGGACCAAAGCTTCAATGTAGACCCCTACCTGTGTTACATCTTCGGCTAGGAGAACAAGCCGAAGCAGGTCGGGGAGCAAGAGCTTCATTGGCCGGTGCAGGCACCATGGCCCATCAGAAGCGATATCGGCGTGACAGTCCTTGGGAGCACAATGGACATATTGCAGAGGAGGTGTAATGAGCAGTTTGCCATCCAGCATGCAAAAGACCCAGAGCTTCTCGGCGGCATGATTGACGACCCACCCAAAGAGCCGCCGTCGCCAGTGCTCATCGAGAGCCTGATGCCCCTCAAGCAATGGGCAGAGGACCTCTGTGATTTAGTCAAGACACAGGAAGCCTACGGCTTCTTCATTGCCCGTGGCGGCCGTGTCAACCTCGATCCCGACAATGTGGTGGCCAGGTTCAAGCGCATCCTTGGCGGAGTTGACGTCTCCGACGAAGTAGAACATTGCCAACGTGCTATCTTGAGGATGCAGGTGATGGACGGAATTCTCTACCAGGCCAGAGATATGGAATTGGAGCGGTTCCGCGGAGATATCGTGTGTGTGACTGCATGCTATCAAGCTCTTCTGGAAGAGGCCCAACAGCCCCAAGAGCCTCCCAGCGCCAGCAGCTCCGTAGGCAGAGGCGGGTCGGGACACTTGGAATGAATGGCCGCAAGGGTGCTATGCTGATCATGGAGTCCGAGAAGACCGTCGTCGGAAGGCCACCAGCTCAGCATTTTAGCCTATATTTTATTATAATTGTATGCATATGTAGGTCGTGAGTGTTATGGGCCTTGCCGCATGTGGCCTTTTAAATTATCCTGAATATGTAAGACAGTTATTAACAGTTGCCATTGTAAATTTGCCTCAATGGTGAGCAGAGTGCGCGCAGGGACGCCAGAGCGAGCGCGCCATGGCCGCCTCAATGACGAGCAAAACGCGCGGACGAACGCGAGCAGAGCGTGCTGCGGCCGCGTCAACAGCAAGCAACCACGTGGTCAACCTTCTGGCACCCCGTGGGAGGCGCGCCAATGCATCCATAGGACATGATAGTGATATCTTGACCGTGTGTGATAGTGGGCAGACACGTACATGTACATCCGAGAACGCGGGCCCACGTTTCGGGCTTCCGATGTGTGGCATACGGTTGATCCAAAAGAACTGTTTGCGATGAGCTAGAACAACAGAAATGTGCTTTGTAGGCCCAGAACAATCAAACTAATTTTGACCTTGTTTCTCGTCACATTGCAGATTACAACGCAATAAGTAATTGCAAATCTCTTCACACCTATCAAACTAATATGTGTTCAAACTTAGCACCGGGCTATAAAAACTACCCACTCAAAAATTACTTCACAATTCCTCTCCTCATCACCCACAAAACTGGTCTTTCATGTCAAGTTGTTCCGCCATGACAGGTAGGAGGAGTTTCAGGTGGACATATACCCAGGCAGCAAAGACAAAGGCCGCGGAAGCACTAGAGAGGTCCTGCTGCAAAGCGGCAGCCGCGGCAGAGATGTCCCGACGCACCTTGGAGCCCTTGAACAACCTCTCACAGGCACGCGAGGGCTCTCACAAGCGCACTCGCCGCATCGGCGATTGCGACGAGCTGGCGTTGCTGAAGTCCATGGCCGGCGACGATGACATTCTCGCTGGCCTCATTAAGTAGCAAGAGCTGGTCGATGGCTCGATGAAGCTGCTCAAGATCAGCGATGCCTTGGTTGACAAGGCGACCGGCCTCGTCGAGCAACTCATGGGTGACAACGCAATGTTCCTCAAGGCGCTCGCCGAGAAGGAGGAGGAGGCCGCCAACTGGAAGATGCTACATGAGCAGAGCAGTGCCTTGGGAATGACGCTGATAGCGATCGTTGAGGAACTGATTGGTGACTTGAGGAAGCTCCGGATCAAGCGCGAGCAGGAGGTGGAGGAATCTGTGGCTGCTTTCAAGCAATGTCTTGAAAATTGAAGGAGCTGGAGGATTTCGTTGCCCGGCGATCCATCGACGAGTAGAGACAGTAGCGACCCAGATCGTTGTCTACGATTTCCTTCTTCTACTGCCCCCATGTCTTCCAGGCTTGGCCGCATGTGGCATTTTAATTTATCCGGAATAGGTAAAACAATTATTATCCGTGCCATTGTAAATTTGTCGTCCTATAATCCGTTGCCATTGTATTTGTCATCGTATTATCCGTTGCCCTATGTGGCAATTTAAATTAGGTCGGAATACGAGTTGAAAGCACCCACAAAGCAAATGCTGCCATGGGATCACAAGCAAACACCCTCCGTCCAGGTGCTTTAATTAACCGCGTTTTAAACATCGACTCGGCCGCCATTAATGGAGAAGTTGTGAGGGAGGCGGGCGGCTGGTGGATGGAGGTCAAGGAGCTCGCTTCTCGATGAGCATGGGAGGCCTTGCTGCTCGCACGTGTCTCGTCGAGCCTGCGAGGTGGACAGGATGCACACATCTCATCGAGTCTGCGCGGTGGACTGCTCGCACGCGTCCCGTCGAGCCTGCATGGCGGACTTCTCGCGCTCGTCCCGTCTAATCAAAGAGCTGCACGCATGCCAGCGAGTATGGTTAAATTTTGGCAGAGGTAGTGGTCGCACTTAAATGGTTACGGGAACACATGGTTCATATAATACAACCATTTGCGATATTTACCTGTCAGCTATTTGTTTCAAAACAACTTCATTGGATATTAATTTGTGTGCCTTGTCTCAAACTGGATGATTTTTTTTACCACGGCATATATGTGCCATGTCATGAAACCATGCCAAGTTTCATGTTTTTTGGGTGAGTTTTCGATTTACTGGGATTTAAAAACCAAGATTCTCAATGTTTCAGGATGACGAGAAGTTTGTAATTCATTCTCATTCCTTAAATGAGACCTAAACATGCACCCAATGACACATGTACGATTTCCCACAGATTTTGCTTCACTAGAGCATGTGCTTGTAGTTCAAATTTGAATTATGGACTACATTAAATGCCTAGAAAACTTAACTAATATACAATGGCCAAACGAACCCTGAATAGTTTCAATTTCAGCACGACACTCCTGTTATTCTATGTTGCCTGTAGAAAACAAAGTTGAAGGCAAGAAGAGGCAGCGATTATCGATTCGCCCACAAGAGGGGCATGTATCCCTATCGGAACCGGGAGGGTTGCGAGGAGCTTCGGTTTGTAACAGGCTTTTAATATAGCTTGGCCTAAATTGGACAGTATTTGTAGAGATTTCCTGGTGAGTTTTGGATTTACAGAGATTTAAAAACCGAGATTCGCAATGTTTGTGGCCAAGCCAGGACGCCGAGATGGTTGAATTCAATCCCATTCATTCCATGGGACCTAAACATGCACCCCAAGGACACATGTACGTTTTTTCTAGCCATTTTGGTGCACTGGGGCATGTATTTGTAGTTCGGATTTGAATTATGGACATTAAATGGCTAGAAAACTCAATTAATCAATAAAAAGGTCAAACGAACCCTGAAAAATTTCAAAGTTCAGCGTGAATCTCTCGTTGTTCCGTGTTGCATGTAGAAGAAAATACAAGGCTAGAAGAGGGAGCGATTATCGTTTCACCCACAAGGGGACCCTATCGAAACCATGAGGGTTCTTACGACAAGCTCCAGTTTGTAAGAGGTTTGTAATAAAGCTTGGCCCAAATTGGAAAAAATAATTACCACGACATATATGTGCCATGACGTGACACGATGCCACATTTGATGAATTTCTGGTGAGTTTTGGATTTATGGGGATTTAAAAACCGAGACTCTAAATGTTTGTGGACGAGCCAGGACGCCGATACGGTTGTAATTCATTCCCATTCCTGGCATGGGACCTAAACATGCACCCAAGGACACATGTATAATTTTTCTAGCCATTTTGGTGAACTGTAGCATGTATTTGTAGTTCAGATTTGAATTATGGACATTAAATGCCTAGGAAACTCAATTAGTGTATAAAATGGCCAAACAAACCCTGAATAAGTTTAAATTTTAGCACGGATATCCTGTCATTCCATGTTGCCTGTAGAAGAAAATACAAGGCGAAAAGAGGCAGTGATTACGTTTCGCCCACAAGGGGAACAAGTTTCCCTATCGGAACAACGAGGCTTATTTGGGAGAAGCTCCGGTTTGTAAGAGGTTTGTAATAAAGCTTGGTCCAAATTGAACAATGTTTTTACCACGACATATATGTGCCATGACGTGACACCATGGCACATTTGATGAATTTCTGGTGAGTTTTGGATTTATGGGGATTTAAAAACCGAGACTCTAAATGTTTGTGGACGAGCCAGGACGCCGATATGGTTGTAATTCATTCCCATTCCTGGCATGGGAGCAAAACATGCACCCAAGCACACATGTATAATTTTTCTAGCCATTTTGGTGAACTGTAGCATGTATTTGTAGTTCAGATTTGAATAATGGACATTAAATGCCTAGGAAACTCAGTTAGTGTATAAAAAGGCCAAACGAACCCTGAATAAGTTTAAATGTTTGCACGGATATCCTGTCATTCCATGTTGCCCGTAGAAGAAAATACAAGGAGAAAAGAGGCAGTGATTACGTTTCGCCCACAAGGGGAACAAGTTTCCCTATCGGCACCACGGGGCTTATTTGAGAGAAGCTCTGGTTTGTAAGAGGTTTGTAATAAAGCTTGGCCCAAATTGAACAATGTTTTTACCACGACATATATGTGCCATGACGTGACACCATGCCAACTTTCATGACTTTCTGGTGATATTTCGATTTATGTGGATTTAAAAACCAAGATTCCAAATGTTTGAGGATAAGCCAAGACGCCGGTACGGTTGTAATTCATTCTCATTCCTAGCATGGGACCTAAAAGTGCACCCAAGGACACATGTATAATTTTTCTAGCCATTTTGGTGAACTGGAGCATGTATTTGTAGTTCAGATTTGAATTATGGACATTAAATGCCCAGGAAACTCAATTAGTGTATAAAAAGGCCAAACAAACCCTGAATAAGTTCAAATTTCAGCACGGGTATCCTATCGTTCCATGTTGCCCGTAGAAGAAAATACAAGGCGAAAAGAGGCAGTGATTATCGTTTCGCCCACAAGGGGGACACATTTCCCTATCTGAACCACGAGGCTTCTTTGAGAGAAGCTCCACTTTGTAAGACGCTTGTACTAAAACTTGCACCAAAATGGACAAAAAAATCCTTGACATATATGTACCATGTTGTGACACCATGCCAAGTTTCACGATTTTCGGGTGAGTTTTGGATTTACAGGGATTTAAAAACTGAGATTCTTCTCACGAAATGTTTTCAAATAGCACATGGTTTACTCACGAAAGCCGTGTGCCTACCAAACCTTGGCCGGTGCCCCCTCCCCCCATTGCTGCGCGCGCGATCTGAGTTGTGCGTTCTGATTGGCCAGAACCCAAACCCCATGGATGGTACGTCTGCACCATTGGATGCTCCCAAATCGAACATCAATCCACAGCCCTTTCGACA